>NW_005843330.1:59465-100440 GCF_000455745.1 Alligator sinensis | reverse complement strand
TCATCGGGGGGGGGGATATTAAGCAGAGTGCACTAGCCAGAGCCCACTGCCTCCTGAATGAGTTGAGGGATCCTGCAGATTCCTATCAGTGATACAAAAACACATGACCAAAGGCTTTTATTTAGGTGCATCTGGGTTTAAGGGGTGAAGCGCCAGGAGGAGGGGAGGTATAGACTAGCCTGTGCTGCCCCATATTCTGCCTCCCCATGAAAGGACACTGTTGGTATGGCTGGGAGCAGGCCCATGCACTCCACCATGAATGCTAAATGAGGATAGGTCCAGAGCCAGGGTATGCTGGATCTTTCAGGTCCCAGGGTGGTAGCTATCTCTGTCAACAGGTATCAGTCAAAACCATTCTAGCAGGGCAGAAGATAAGGCATCATTCTTCAGGATAGAGCTTGCAGGCATAGGACAATCATAGGCAATTGCTGCTTTAACTGCTAGGAGGTTTGGCAGAGCTATGAAGCTATAACAGAGGCATAGGAAGGCTTCCAGAGCTTCACACATGGGCCATGGAATTGCCAATCTTAGTGGAAAGTTGTCATAACAAGCAATTCCCTTCCATGACTCTAGGGCATGTGCTGGCATGTGACAACTTGCAGAAACAGCAGTGCACATCTTGTGGGATTCCCACCTGCAAACTCAAAGAACTCCCTTTTGAGCTGATGGGACATTTCTGCCAGGGAGGTATCAGCCAGAGAAGTGGTGCCCTGAGACAGGGACAAACAAGTTATCGGGGGCTAGGGGATAAGAGGGGCAGGAGGTGGCTGAGAGTAGGTAGCTGAGACAGCACTTACCCTGATGAAATTCTGCTCTCATCTCTGTCCTGTGGAAATTATTGGGCAGAGCAAGAAAAGTCATGTTTCCCCTCATGCTATCTTACAAGTTTCTAGCAATTTAAAGGCCTGCAGTCTGCAGTCAATCTGCATCAATCTGCAGTCAATGCACTGTTGTCTGCATGCCTGTCAGTTTTTGATGTGAATTCAGATTTCAGACACTGGCTGGAATTCAGACACACATTATCTGTCAACTTTGGAAACAATCTCATTTCTGCTTTCCTAACTCCTCAGAATTTGCTCTGGCATGAGAGAGCTTGGGAGGCTCCACCGCTGATGCTGCCCTAAGACCACAAAGGGACTGTCTTGCTCAGCCAAAAAAAAAAAAAGATATATAGATATATATATATATATACCATATATACCATAGCGAAACATTTTGGTAGAACCACCAAGACCAAGATCAAATATTGGAGGATATCGCTGAGCTGCCACCATTGAGAGCTGGCTTGCTGCATATAAGCACTAGCAGGACCAGTCAGAGGAGCTGCTGAGAACTCTTCAGCAGACTTTTGTGACACAGCACTGCCAGCTGCTGGAACTGGTACAGGGACCAGTGAAGAGCTTAGAGAGACCCTAGGAATCAGTTCTCCAGATCCTTGCATCCCTCCAGTCCACTGTGGAGTCATGCAGATCCTTCCTAGACAGGATGATGGCAGCTGCAGAAGAGAATGTCTGATCCATGACAATAAGGTAGCAGGCACTGTGGTCACCTACCCTCCCCCACCTGGCCAGACGTAATGGCACCAGCCTCACACCAGCATGGGACCATGAAGGCTGACTGCCTCTAGTCTGTCCTCCCCCAACCCTTCTCTAGTGGTTAGTGGTAGTAAGAGAGGTTGGGCAGGTGCACCATGTGCACTCCTCATATTACAGCCTATTTGGCTGGAGTGTTCCACTCTCCAACATGGCTGGATACCAAAGCAGGGAGTGGAGGTCTGAGTAGCAGGTCTATCAAACACCTTGGCATCTGTAACCCACAAATACTCGATGCTTCTGTGTCAGTGTAGTGCTACTTTGAGGACCATGATGCTGCTGTCATGGGTCTTATGCTGGCCCACTTGGAGGAGGCAGAACATGATTCCATGCAAGCTGCACCACTATGGGATTCAGTAGTGTATGCCACCTCACCGCTAAGATCAGTTTGGTAGGAGCTCATGTGCCCTGGTGATTTGGCAGTTGTGCTTACCAACAGCTGCTATTCCAGCCACTTTGGTGGGGGGCAGACAACAGTAGTAAAGGCCATGCAGGTGTCAGTGATCACCAGGGACATATGTCTCTTGTTGTATATGTGGCACTGATGCCTAACATCATTGCACTGCATGAGCTCCTACCAGCCTGATCTCACCACTAGTGAGGTGGGACTAGACGTGTTCAAATCAGCAGGTCCTGATGATCTCCACCCCAGAGTACTGAAGGAATTAGCAGAGGTCCTTGCAGGACCCCTGGCATAGCTTTATGAGCACTCATGGTGCTCTGGCGAGGTGCCAGAGGACTGGAAAAGAGCCAATGTGGTTTCCATTTTCAAAAAAGGGAGGTAGGAGGACCCAGGAAACTATAGGCCTGTTAGTCTTACCTTGGTCCTGGGGAAGGTCTTTGAGAAAATTATCCAGGTGCATATCTGCAAGGGACCAGCAGGGGAGATTATGCTGAGGGGCAACCAACATGGGATCATTAGAGGCAGGTCTTGTCAGACCAACCTGGTGGCCTTCTACAACCAGGTCACAAAAGCCTTAGACATGCAGGTGTTGCAGTGGACGTAGTCTTTCTGGAATTTAGGAAGGCCTTCAACACTGTCTCTCACCCCATTCTCATGAAAAAATGAGGCGACTGTGGTGTTAATGCCTACACGGTCAGATGGGTTGCTAATAGGCTGGAGGTCTGCACCCAGAGAGCGGTGGTGGACAGGTCAGTTTTGACCTGGAGGGATGTGGGCAGCGGGGTTCCCCAGGGCTCGGTCCTCAGGCCCGCACTGTTCAACATCTTCATCAGCAACTTGGACGAGGGGGTGAAAAGCACCTTGTTCAAATTCATGGATGACACTAAGATGTGGGGAGAAGTGGGCACACTAGAGGAGAGGGACAGGCTGCAATTAAAACTGGACAGGTTACTGGGTTGGGTGGATGAGAACAGGATGGGTTTCAATACTGACAAGTGCAAGGTATTGCACCTGGGAAGAAAGGACCAGCAGCATACCTACAGGCTGGGAAGCTCCCTTATCAGCTCAGAGGTAGAAAAGGATCATTATTGACTCCAAGATGAACATGGGCTACCAATGTGGGGACACAGTCAGGAAGGCTAAGCACACCTTGTCATGCATCCACAGATGCATCACGAGCAGGTCCAAGGAGGTGATCCTCCCTCTCTATGTGGAATTGGTCAGGCCGCAGTTGAAGTACTGCATGTAGTTCTGGGCACCGCACTTCAGGAGGGATGTGGCCAGCGTCGAGAGGTTCCAGAGGAGGGCCACTCACATGATCAGGGGGCAGTAAGGCAGGCCCTACAAGGGGAAGCTATGGGACCTGAACCTGCTCAGCCTTCACAACAGAAGGTTGAGAGGGGATCTGGTGGCTGTCTATAAACTGACCAAGGGGACCAGCGGGCAATGGGAGAGTCCCTGTTTCCCTGAGCAGTACCGGGAGTAACAAGGAACAACGGCCATAAGTTGATGGAGACTAGATTCAGGCTAGATATCAGGAGGCACTACTTCACAGTCAGGGTGGCTAGGATCTGGAACCAACTTCCAAGGGAAGTGGTACTCGCTTCTACCCTGGGGGTCTTCAAAAGAAGGTGAGATAGACTTCTAGCCAAGGTTATTTGACCCCAGCATTCTTTCCTGCCCATGGCAGGGGTTCGAACTTGATGATCTGCTTAGGTCCCTTCCAACCCTACCAACTATGAAACTATGAAACTAGAGCCCATCACCAATGAGGTGGCATCCACTACTGAGCCCATAGTGTTGTGGTTTGCATGGCATCACTGCCACAGAAGCATGGAGTGCCTGTGAGGTTACAACTGCCAGAGCAAGCATTTGCTTGGTTCTGCCACTCGCCATCTGCAGGAAGCCACTGGACATCCAGTAGCAGCTGCAACAGTCAGTCAAGTAGGGATTGGAGATCTCATGCTTGGCCAAGGAGGGGTTAGAATTCACCTCCTCACTAAGATGGATGGCTAATCAGTATTTTCCTCTGTACTCAGCTGTTTTCAGCTGCTGTCTGAGATATGCAAAAAGGGTGCTCCAACACAGCATGCTGGGATGCCTGCTCAGCAGCCCTCTAGAGAGGCAGACTGTGAGCTGAGCTTATTAGAGATGATATTAAACATTACAATGTGACTGCTCAGAACACATTCTAACATTAATTCCACATAACATTCCGCAGATTTAACACGTACTAAATGCCCCGTGCAACAAGGCCTTTATACCTGTGCAAATATAATTCCAGAAGAACCTTTTATGTATGTATTAGGGGAAGATGTCTTCCTTTTCACTGCTAAGGTTGGACTTCTAAATGCACCATTTCTGGGATGTTCCATTTGCAAATGATGGGAAAGTGTACTGAGCTGGATGACAATCTATGTAAACATTTTGTGATCTGTTATGGTTGGTTGGAGGTTTGGGTGAGGTAAACCTTTTATGTAATGCTCTTCTAAAGCTTCATCATGAGACCCTACAGCTATAGAACAGTGAATGCTTTCATTATATCTCCCTGCTGCTTTTATTACCAAAGCTCCAAAACAGCATGGCAATATTTATTTAAAACATCTATTTTTCAAAATATGTTTATGTTCTGAATGGTGCTTACTTTTCTTTTACACGAAAGTGCTACCTGTTAATCAAAACTTTTTTTAATGAAACATAAAGAATAAAAAAGATATTTTTAAAGCTACTCAACTCTTTCTTCAAAAATGTTATACTAAATTATATTTAAACACATTCTGTTTGTTAGCCAAGTTCATGTCTCAGCACTACCCATTGGCCAAGTAAAAAAAAAAAAAAGTCCTCTTCTAGACAATTCAGACTTTTCCAGACCCGAACATCCAGGTCCCCTTTAAAGTGAGTCAGATGAGGACTCCATAATGAGGGAAGCTGAAATCTACCTGAATTGTTAATCTTGCCTTTTTGTTTGGATTATGAGGAATAACAGTTCTTTGGGAATTTTTAGTACAATCAAAGCAAAATTATGTATTAAATTTGTCCTTTATAATTAGTAGTGCTTCAGATTTTTAAGAATGGCTTTATTTATTTTGTTTTAATTTAAAGTATATAAAAGAAAAAATACTAGGAAAGAAGGAGTTAGGTAAACCTCTTGTTTGGCAGCAATATAAATCCATTTATATTTATATGAAACAATTCTACCATACACCAAATAATGGCAAGATACTTGCCATTTTTATCTGTCCAATGTAGCTTGTATATTTTCAATAATATTCACATTGAGCTACTGTTCTGCAATGGATACAGAATTTGAGAATGAAAGAAAAAGAATATATATGCTTACATCACACTATACATTTTGGATTTGAGTCAAGAGTTTTGCTGGCAGTAGGTTTATGTTATTGTTAACAACCAGTGGAAAGAGACACTGGTAACATCGCAAAGGTAACATGATAATTCTGACTGAAGAAACATATTTGAAGGCATCATTATAAGCATGCCTAATATTGCATTATTTCTTCAGTATTTTATTTACCTATGCATTTCTTCAGGTTTACATGTTTTTTGTAAATGTCTGAGTGGATACTTAGTATTTATCACAATGAATAAAAGAAATATAATTGACCCATAGAAATATCACATCTTGCTTGGAAATGTATTGATAATTTAACCACAAAGATTTATATAGATAAATATTCTTGGAAAAGTAGAAACAGTGTATGAAATGAATGTGTCAAGTGGACAACTCTGAGACTATTAATATCATGAAACTTGCTTCTTACTCTACCTTTTACTTTATTTTGACATTATTCATTAATGTAGCAAAAGCTTCTATTTTGGACCAAGTCTATGCCTCCTGAAGTATACAGATGTCTTTTCATCTGCTGTCCAGCAGAGAGAAATGAAAATGGTTCAGGGGCAGGGCACATGACTTATGAGGAAAGGCTGAGGGAACTGGTTTATTTAGTTTGGAGAAGAGAAGACTGGGAGGGGATTTGATAGCCTTTAACTACCTGAAAGGTGGTTCCAAAAAGGATGCAGCTAAGTTGTTCTCAGTGGTGGCAGAAGACAGAACAAGGAGCAATGGTCTCAAGTTGCAGCAAGGGAGGTTTAGGTTGGATATTAGGAAAAACTTCGTCACTAGGAAGCTAGTGAAGCACTGGAACAAGTTACCTAGAGAGGTGGTAGAATCCCCATCCTTGGAGGATTTTAAGGCCCAGCTTGCCAAAGCCCTCGCTGGAATGATCTAGCTGGGGATGGTCCTGCTTTGAGCAAGGAGTTGCAATAGATGACTTCCTGTGGTCCCTTCCAACCCTAATTTTCTATGATTCTATGATGCTATTAGATCATGATTTTTTGTGTTTATGACATAGGAATGAGTTGTTTTTTAGTCAGAATATAGAAGACATTTAAATTCTTTTTTTTTTTTTTTTTTACATAATTGAGACATTTAGCAACATAATTCCATTCTTTTACCAGTTGTTCTTATTATCAGAAATAATCAGAATTAATGTAGCTGTGTCACTGATGCTGGTAAGGCTCTAATTGTTCTCCTTGAATCCTATGTTATAAATAGTTAATATTGGGTCATTATACTTTCATTTTTATATGCCATAATTTCACTGGTATCAGTAAACACATGAGCTTGAGACTCATATTTAATATTGACCTACACTTCTGTCTTAGCTCTATTCTGATATATGGTTCTGATAGTTAGATTTCAGTTAGATGTTGAGGTCTAACTGGACTAAAGTCAATTTTTAATATTAAGATTCTCAGATTTGTGTGCCAGTTGTTTTGATTCCAATCCCCTGAAAGAATAGAGCTGCTCTTCTTCAGCAATCCCTCTCAGGAGAGGATTATTCTCTTATGTGTGTGTCCAAAGATGGGTGATGAGGCCTATCTGCGATCAACAGGTTCTGTTGTAGCTCAGACACGTGTTTCCATGTGGGGTGGGTGGTGCTGGATTTTTCATTTGGTCCACAACACTCCTGCTACTCCTTTGGTCCGAAACACTCCAGTTTCTGCCACTCCTGCTTTTCCATCTCCCATTCTTGTTATGAGGTTTCAAAGTACTGAAATCCCTGCAGCAGATTCTTCCTCAATTTGGGGCAATTCCAGGTGATAGTTTCCTCTGAGTTGACACTGATGTTGCATTTTTTTTAAGTTGGCCTTGAGGACATCCCTGAAGCGCTTGCTATGCCTTTGTCTTGAGCATGCACTTTGGCTGAGCTGGGAGAATAAAAATTTGCTTTGGGAGTCTGGAATCAGACATCCAGATGAAGTTGATGCCACATGATAATTGCCTTGATACTTGTGGTGTTTGCTTGTGGGAGGATGCTAATGTTGGAGCTGTTGAATCTGTTGATCTGCTGTAGGCAGCGCTGATGGTACTTCTCCAGCAACTTTAGATGTCTTCTGTATGTTGTCCAAGTCTCAACTCCATACAGCAAGGTGAGGATCCTGACTGCTTGATAAACCATAAGCTTGGTTTTGGATCTGATGTTGTGATCTTTGAACACCCATTTCTTCCAAAAGCTGCCTTTGCGGCAGTGTTGGATTTCTTTGTCAGCCTTCTGCGAGAGATGGCTTCCGAGGTTCAGGAAATATTCTCTAGAGTCTCACCATGGATCTGGATTACCAGAGTTGGGGACTGTACATTAGGAGCTTCTGGGTGGAGGACCTTAGACTTCTGAATGTTGAGCGTCAGTTCCATTTTCTTGTATGCCTCAGTAAAGATGTTGATGATTGCCTGAAGGTCTGCTTCTGAGTGAGCACACGCTACAGCATCATCAGCATACTGGAGCTCAATGATTGTGGGTGGGGTGGTCTTGGCTTTGCCTTGGAGTCAGCTGAGTTTAAACAGCTTACCATCGATTTGGTAGTTTAGCTCCACTCAGCTAGAAGCTTGTTGGTAGTAAGATGTAACATGGCAGCAAGGAATATTGAGAAGTGTTGGAGTGCTGGAGCAATGATGCAGCCTTGACATGGTATCTTTTCTTTTGTTCCTCCCTCCCATATCTATATCCTTTTGTCACAGGGCACTAAGGTGCCTGCTCCTTTAAGGGCAGAAACTGCCTAGGGAGAGGGCCCTAGCAGTCAGGCAGAAACCACACAGGTGCAGGTTACTGTGGCAGCAGGCTAATGAGGGAATTAGCTTGCACCTGCAGCCGGTCATCTGCCTGAAAGAGGCAGGGCCCTGGGCACATATAAGCCCCAGGGCTGGGACTAGAGGGTCAGTTCTCTGTCAGCAGCCATGTGGGAGGGAGCTTTCATAGAGGAAGATTGCTAGAACTGCTTCACTGCCTGTGCTGGTAGGATTAAGGGGCTCCAGGAGCTTACCAGGTACCCTGGCCTATAAGGTACTCAGTGCTGGGGGGAAGTTTGACTCTTTTAAAGGGAAAAAGCACACCTTGAACTGCTTGTATTATGTTATAGCCCAGGGGCTTAGATTTTGATTTCTGTTTATAAACCAGTGGATTCGACTGAGGCTATTGGGGAAGGAGGAGGCCTCATTGGGATGCCCACTATAGTGTGGGGACCCCAGTGCCAGAGGGCACAATGACAAAGGGGGTGAGCAGACCCCAGCACCAGGGGCATGGGGACAAAGGGGCTGCAGAGAGCCCAGCACCAGTGTGAGTGCAGACAGGGCTGCAGAGAGCCCGGTGATGACAGGAGGCCAAGCGCTACCAAGGCCCCAGAGAGACAACATTTAAATACCATCCTGGGGTGTAGTGGTTTTGGAGCCACACATCTAGCCCATAAGGCTGACGGTGTCCCATGAGGCATTTATTTTGAGCAGGACCCAAAAAGGGGTCCAAGAACCCACAGGGTTCAGCGGGGTCCATCAGGACCATGTCCAAACACAAACTCGAGGGCAGCCTCCCTATATTATAATTATCAGCAAGACATGGCACGAGAGGAAAAGGGTGCCCATTGGACAAGATTGGCACAGTTACAGAGCCCCAGGGGCCTCATGGCTATCCCTGGGGACCCCATCCTGTGACACCTGTATTATCCCGTATCTATTCTTTCATTGTCATCAGCAGCAAAAGAATAGATACAAGATATTCAGTCTGTAAAGGGAGGAGAACTTGTTCCTTCAATTTTCTCTTATATAGCAAGAGAGGATACTCAAGTCTCCAAATTATAGATCTGGGACTTGTATGTTCTATACATGAAGTGGAAGGGGATATATCTAGTTTATATCTATCGTGTCTGTCTTGTATGATCATTTAAATCCATCACTTATACTTTTGGAGCCCTATTGAAATACTAATTGAAGACTATTAATACCAAGGCATCAGGAGCACCAAAATTTTATTTCTACTGCAGTTAATAGGACAATCTGGCATTATGGTTCTAACTATGAATTTTTTTAATGCAGATTTATGGTATTTACACTCACAGTTTCCAGTAGACTTAATGAAAGCTGTATGTCTAACTCCTTGTTGGAGCTGAGTATTCCAGCCTATGTACCTGAACCATCATTATACTTATTACAGTAAAATGAGTAAAACACGGAGTACTCTTCTTTTTTCCCAGTCAGCCTGTTGGTTTTGGTCTATGTTTGCATGTCTTGTATATAAAGATGGTTCTTTTAATACTTTGAATTGTCACTGTTACTCATTTGATTATGCTTAGATAAAAATTCATTGCAATATACTAAAAAAAATGTCAGACATAGGGGATTGTTTTTAAAAGATCATGGTCTGCTCAATTATTGATATTCAAATCAAGGGAACAAAGATGAAAGTTGTTTTTCCACCAGCTACTAATAAGAATAAATTATCACTTTGGTTGTGGTAGTCGGCCATGGGATTCAGTACTTAATATATGTACCTAACAATCTATGTGGTTAATCTGTATATATGAGTATCATTGGAACAAATAGGATATTTTGTTTTATATGGAGCATATTCTCTGAATATGGAAAAGAAAAGCACTGCTATTATGATGTGGTGGTGGTGGTAGTAATTTACAATTTTTGCTGAAACAATAAAATAAAATTGACAATAAAATTATATATGTTATAATAAAATTATATACTTTATAGTTATTGGTAAAAACATGCAATACAATTACACACTTTACCAATTTAAACAAAATTAAAATGAAAGAGTATATGACAATACAAAAATAGATAAAATTAAGGAATATACAATAGTAGAATAAAAAAATTAAAACAAGGGAATTCTATTTGATTTTGACCCTTATCCTCTGTGGAAGTAACATAAATAAACCTAGGCAGTTTACAACAGGCTGAAAGTTGTTTTTCTTCATTATCCCAGTACTTAAAAAGTTCTACTAAAGGAAAGACCTGTTTTCCTCTTCTTCAAAGAACAAACAGGACCACAAACAGTGATTTAAGTCAGCTATTTCATTTTTCCCATAAAAAACACATTGGATGTGTCCCCATGTACAGAGGCATGCATTTTCAGGGGCACAAAAAGCAGCAGCACATATTTGCGGCATATTTGTGCTGCTGCTTTGTGCCCCAGGACATGCCCTTGCATGTGTGCTTTGGCTCATACCAAATTGTCCCAGGTTGCACCTGTGCGGGCCCCAACAACTTTACCTCGGATCCTGAGGGCCCCCTAGGGCATCCAAGGCTCTGATCTGGCTGCACACTACTGACTTCCCAGTATCACATTTTGGCACCTCGCTTCAAATTTTCAGCAAGATGCAGTTTTCAGCACAGTTGCATGTTTGTTACATGCAGTTTGTGGCACCACAAATTGTACATGTGCACTCATCTGGACACACTCATCCTGTTTGTATATGGAGCTCAACATCATCTGACCATGATGTTCTGAAGATCACATTAGAGCTAATCATAATCTGATAATGGCCCCTCATTGTTTGAATTTTTGTTTTGGTAGGTTTCTATGCCAAAAGAGCAATTTATTAACCTAAGTAAAGAGAAGTTTGAGATTATTTTACTGCATGCATATCTGTCTCCATGTTTACATCTTTCATTCTTAAATTTATATATCTTTTTAAATATAGAGGAAATATTATGTCAGTGATTGTCAGAATGTTTCCCAGGCCATTTGTCTGGAGGAGGATAAAAATGTATGTATCCATTTTAAATAAGTATTTATTTGGAAGAGAAGAAACTTCTAAAATGCACTTCTGAAGGTATCCATTAGGAACACAAGGCCTAATTTTCATCCAAAAATTTAGAGTTCTTACTTAAGCTAAAGTGCAGCCCCATTTCAGGTTGCATAAGCTCTTCCCGACCCTTCGTAGAATTTGGTAGAGCTAAAATTAATCTTAACAAGTCATTAGAACTTTTTGTATTTTTCTATTTTTAAATGAACTGTTGGGTGAGCACCCCATACTTCTGCTTCATACAATAAAATGACTCTACCTTACATCTGTAGACCTTTAGTGCTGCCAGTACTGTCCTTCTGCCTATCTTAGGTCCCCTCTACATGTGCAGGCATGATGCTATCTAATGTATGATCCACACAATCATGCTTCCTGCCTTGCCACATATGCCATGCACATGTGGCATGGCAGGAGGCACAATTGTGTGGATCAGGCATTAGATCCCATTGTGCCATATTGTCTGTACAGGGGGAGCCCGATCCTAGGGTTTGCCTGCAACAGCAAGAAGCAATCTCCAACAACTGGGAGCCCCCTCCATTGAGGGGCTCCTAATCATTAGAGTACCCCATGCCTCTTCCAGGGTTGAGAGATCATGCAGCCATGATCTCCCAGACTTGTGGGTGTGTGAATCTCCTGAGTCTTCAGGATTGAGGAAGCCATATTCCCTATGGCTCAGGGGTGTGTGAAACCCATGGGTCCTAGGGATTGTTGCAGATGTGATCCCTAGAGCCTAGCAGTTTCATGTTGGGAGTGGTGAATCTCTGCAGCTGGGAGCCCTGTCAGCTGAAGGGGCTCCTAGCTGCAGGAGAGACCCTATTACACATGCAAATTAAAGCGTGATAGCAACCAGCTGTAAAATTATTACACATTTTCAAATCTAATTTTATAGCTGGTTGGAGCTTTTGATCATATAAGTACTTTGCACGTGTAGCCGGTCTTATGGTAATTGTGCACTTAACAAGTTAATTGTGAACAGTGGCAATGCATAGGGGGTGCTCATGGGTGCAAGTGCACATCCTCAGTGTGGTGGTGCACCCCCTGCAAAAGTCCCCCTGCAGGCAGTGGTCGCTTGCCACCCTGCCACCAACACCGCTGGCGGCATTTGCAGGTGGTTCGTGATAACCGCTGGCCACTGCTGACACTGCTGGAAGTGGCTGTGGGTTGTTGCCAACCCTTGGTGAGCGCTTGCCAGCTGCCCTTCCCCCCCCCCCCCCCCCCCCCCGACAACCCCACACGGGCGTCCCCCACTACTGACAACGCCAGTGGAGTCTGCGGGAGCTCCCCCGCTTACTGCCGCTGCGCTCCTACTGCCTCTATGCTCCCCAGCCTCCAGGGGCACACGCCGTTCATGTTTGTGCAATACCTGTAACATGTAGAGGAGGCCTTATTGTAAAGGATACAACTCTTCCCAAGGCTAATTTTATTGTTTTAATGTTTGCATTTTTATTTCAGCTCACATGTTTATTAAAATAATTTGACATGTCCTCATTTAAATATCACCTCCTATTTTCTCTTTTCTGTATCTTCTATATCTTCTTTCTTAAAAAAAAAAAAAAAAAAAAAAAAAAAAAATCCTCCTTTCATTCCTAAAATATAGTATCTTGAACTGAGCAGGGTTAATTTCCAGGCTTTTTGAGGCAAAATATTATTGAAAAGTATCTAATAACCTTTAAGGCCTATGTGGGACTATGACAGTAATAGTGCATCATCTGCCAAAAGCAAGACTAGGATGGAATCATTCAATATCATGAGTGAATAGAATTGATTCCCTGTTAACAAGTGTTGAAAATATGTCATTGTAACATATTTTCATGGTTACGTTACTTCTTTCCATTGCAGTATATTTGTACTGGAGTGTGAATTAACCTGTTCCTTTCTTACTGATTTTGTTGTATTATTTATAATGATTACATTGTTACTTGGTAACCATGGGCTTGGACAAATAAGTCAGAATATATAGAGGATTTAAACCAAGAAAAGAGAACTTTTGAGAAGATATATAATCAATAGTCCCATATTATTCAATATCACTAGATTCATGAAAATCTATTATTATATTCCATTTTGTTACATTTTCAAGCACAAGGATAAGCTATTGCATTAGATTATATTAAAAGTGTTACTTTACATAAACAAGACCTGGATGAATACTTGATTTGACATTACAGTAACTGAAACACACAAGCCCCATGTCTTTCCCACTGTATGTCATTAAAGTAACTAATTATAAACCAAACAAACTTATACTAAAAAAATTGGCTTGTCATCCTTCCATCTTCTTTAGATTAAGCTTTCATTTTATGCCTGTTATGAAGTAAATATTGCAAAATGATTATAATACTTAAACGTATAACTACTTTCCACTTAAAAGAAAGCTAATTAGGCAAATAAAATAATTATTTAGATTAAAGAACAAACAAATATTCACTTATTCAGGATTACTGGGATTGAAACAGAAATGGAATCACTAAGTGTTTAAGAGTTCTTATATATAATAAAGTGTAGGTAGCAATAGAGGAGAGCTGAAGGTGTGGTCAAGTCTCCTGTTTGGAGTAGTTCATTTTGTCCAGGTTAGGCACAGAGAGAGGTTGAAAAAGTATTTTTACCTCAAAATTGTTTGGTGGCAAGCAGGGTGTAGAAGCATATTTTTTTTCAGGTTATGAGAAGAGTTTTCCATTTTTTTCATTCTTTTGTGAAATATGAAACATCATAACCTGAAGGAAATATTTGATTCCTACTATTTGTTGTGGCATTTATCTGAAAGGGTGCTGCTTCTCCAGTCAGCTTCTCAAGGACACTAATAAGCTACAGAATCTGTGGCCTTTGGAATTAAAGGATCTCTTTCTTCTAAATACTATACATAGCAGAGCCATGATCTTTGCCTTAAAACAAATACTGTCTCAAGGCCCTTTAAGACCAACAACACCAGTCCTTCAGGCAGACAGGGAAACTGATGGAGTGTTCCCATGTAAAAAAAAAAGTCTGCAGAATTGGAGTTTAATTAGGAGAACATGAAACAAATGAAGATAAACACATAAATAATGCAAGACAGGATGAAGTAACACAAATAAGAAAATACATTTTTGTATGGTCAGCTATATTTATTGGAGAGTTCAGAAAAATGTATATAGTTTATTTTAAAGATGAGTGAGTTTACATGTGGTAATTACCAGTGCCTTTCAATATGCAATCAAATGGTTACAAACTGGTCATGAAAATGGAAAGTTTATCATGATCAAAGCAGTGACATTGTGACTTGTGAATCAGTATGATGGCAAGGAACCTGAATTGCCTTACAGTGAAGATTGACTTTCTTATCGAAGGGGTAGTACAATATCAGATTTCCCTGAACAGTGAAGGAGAAAGAAGAAGACTGCTAAGGACAGCTGGCTGCAAGCAGTCAGTCATAGGTGACTAGAATCACCTGGCAATAAATGCTTATTGTATACAGGGAAATGTCTAAGAAATATCTATGTGATTTTCATCTCTCTACGTTTGATTATTAAGTCTGTGAGGTAAATGGTTTTCTCTAGCACATGAGAATATTGTAGAGTGGGAACTGTAACAGGGAATCACTGCTTCTGTTGCCAGGAAGGCAGAAGAAGATAAGAAATGCAGGAAGAAGTAGCTGTTAGTGGGGGCTGAGCCAAGGACTAAAACGGCCAAGCAGTTAATGAGAACTGCACCTGGTCCCTGGGTGCAGGAGATCCAGTTACATGGTTTGAAGAAGGTCGGTTGGGCCAGTAAATCCAAGCTCTGACCATGTTAAAGGCAGTCTGGAGACAGACAGGCAAGCGCCTATGCCATCCAGAGGAGCTGGGGTGAGAGAGCTCCCAAGGGAAGTGTGGTCTGTAGCAAACAGTAATGCTGAGTGATGGAGGGTTTTGTTTTTGAAGCGGTCGCTTGTGTTCATGTTCTGGTTTGAGGCTGGCGAGGTGACGCTTGCATCCCAGGAGGATCTGTTGCCAAGTGAAGGTCAACGCCTGGCAGCTGAGGTCTTATAGAGTAGAATAAGGTGGAGGGTGCAGCCAGAAAAAAAGGAGGCCAAGGCTGAGAGCTGATGCCCTAACAGGAGCTTGGAAGCCTGAGGGAGCACTCCCTTGAAGGGAAGTGCTTGAGCGGGGAGCATAGGCCCAGGTGGGGCAGACTTAGCGTGAAGGCAGAGCCAACTTGTGAGGGGAGGAGCAAGGCTAACCCTGGCCCCAGGGACTGCCTTCCCAACAAACCAAGATAATATCGGAGTCTTGGCAGGTGAAAGACTGGAGATGAAGTGGGCCAGGAAATAAACAGCAGGTAGATTGGACCATGGCGGGGGCTGGGATGATGCCGAAAGTAGGTGCCAGGATGGTGGGCCCCTGTGGCCTGCTACAGGACTCTGGTCTGAGGAGCAGGTGGGAAGCAAGGCCCTCTCCTTCACTCCTAATGGTCAGACCTGAGACTCAGTCTGGGGAATGTGTAGGAGTCTTTGCCCTGCTGCCATAGTCCCCTTCCACTAATCAGTTGATGCTCAATTACATTAGGTAGTCTGGTGGTTTATCAGCAAGCAAAGTCAGATGCTTAAGTCCCACTCAAACTTCAATTAAGCCGTAATGTTCCTTATTTTAACTATTTATGTAAAGCAAAAAATATATTTATTGACTATAAAGAGAGGAATAAGCAACAGGTTTAAGCCCTGGCAAAACATTGCCAGGAGGGCAAAACATGGGCTAAACCCAGCTGGGGGCAGAAACAGAGCAGAGAGGTCTGGGGGTGAGCGCAGTGCAGAGTTGCCTGCCCAGCCCCAGCTTTAGCACCACAGACTCTCCAGGAGGGGTCATTTTGGTTCCCGCTCTAAGTAGATGCCTGGGACTGGTGCCTGCTTTACCCTGCATTACTGCCTAAATATATTTGTTATTCAGCCTCTGGTACAATGTCCTGGTCACTTAAATGGCCCTCCATAAACAAAACCTAGGAACCTTTGTCTTAGTAACATTAATAAGCTACATAATCATTACACTTTAAAATCAGCATTTACTTGGTGATATCTAATCTGTCATAGTTAATTCCTTGTCTAAAGATAAAAATATGTTCAGTATTTTAAATATGATACCAAATAGAGAACTTGTTACCTGCTATTGCCCCATCTCTCTATACCAAAGGATCTACCAGCAGTTGAAGTACTAGCAGTGAAGCATGGTGTATGAATTGCTTTGTAATGATGATTTAAGTTTTCTGAGAAATCCAGATGTTTTCTTTAGTTCTGAGTACAGCTCAGGTTCCCCACTGCTCTTTAAATGACAGTCATATTAATCATTCTAACTGTCTTCAGATGCACGTATTCTCCATTGTCTCCAACATGCGAACACTTCCTTTTCCAAACTAACTTGTGTGACACAGCATTTGGATGCGAGTGGGAAAGGAGTAGTCACCTGTGGATTTTTTGTTAGTTTGGAGATCCAGATTTGAAGAGATTCTAGTTTTTCTGAAATACCTATGGAAATACAGTTTGAGATGGTCAGTTTGTATCTAACAGTGCCTACTTTGGAAGTTGTGCTCCTTCCCTGTAAGAAATATAATAGCCACTTTGTACTGCTAATATTTATCCCTTCAGAACCTCTACCATCAGGGCCTTCTTTCAGCATCTATACTGGCATAAATTGATACAAATTTGTGATAAAAACAGCACAAATTCCTTAAGATTAAAAACTGGAATTTTAAACTACCTACTTCTGCCTAACCTCCAATCCAAATCTCAAAAGCTCCATAAACTCAGTAATTGACTGTCTCATTGATATTTCTCTTCTACTGAAGTTCAAATTGGCATCATATCTGTCTTGAAGGAGTGGGGCAACTCCTTTTTATAAACTTCTGTTTTTTTAAACTTCTGTTTAAGAAAACAACTTAATTTAAGCATGATATAAATAGTCCTGTCTAACTCAAATACAAAAATCAAAATGACTTACAGTATCATGCTATACATTTAAAGAATGGTTGATGCTTTTGCAGTAGTGCACTGTTTAAAATAGTTCATTGTGCTATTTTATCTACAGCATCACTTACTTTATTCCGTAGCTTCAGCCTCATAAAACTTCTTCAATTTAATTTGATGTAAACAATGTTTAATGGTCCCTTAATTACAGCTTATTTTAGCTTCTGTGCTGGACAGGAGAATGGGAACACTGAATACTTAGGAGCAAGTATCAGGGAAGCTTTTTAACAAGGTACTATTTAGATCTTGACTATTTGGAATACATTAATTAAATAAATCTCCTGTTCTCCCCCTCTACTTGTGCTAAAGATTTTAGGAGTGAACTGGTGAGATGGTTTCATAATCAATAGCAACTTGGTGCATTTCAAATTATTCTGGCAGAAGACGGACAAAGTAGTTCAATATCCGGCCTCTTTTCCCAAAGCAGTGCATTTATTTTCTTCTGTATATTCCATTGCTTTCTTGCATCATGAATAATGTTACAATTATTCATGTCTGCAATTTCTGACTTTTTTTCAACTAATTGTTGCCAGTACCTTATGCCTTACTTTACTTACACACCATATGTCTGCTATATTTTGTCAGTCTAAAAGACTGATTGTTATAGTTGGAAGTGGTATGAATGTACTAGTGTGTGTCTGGCTCAGTACAGACATTTGGGGGGGTTAATTGGGTTCAAAATGGCCACCTGGTTTAAACTTAGTTCCTCCTGATGCCAACATTACACTTACAGTTCTAGTCTCAGTGACCAAAAATCAGTCTAAACTTATAACTGTACAAAAGTTTCATACACACAAACCAATCTAAAAATTGCGGAACCCAGTTTAAGATAAACCTGGTAGTATCAAACTTACTGGATTTAGGTCAAGCTGGTGCATGGAGCTTCTGTACCCTTTCCCTGTATGGCCTCAGGGCTGCACTTTTCAGCCTCCCCAAGCCCCCAGCTCCACACTAGGCTATTTTTTGCCACCTGGCCACTTGCCCTCTCATGAACCAGCTAGCTCCTTCAACCCCCATCCCACAAGCTGCTCCAGGTACTGCCACTATTGGAGCTGAAAAAGTAAGTTGTGGGGGGAGGGAGGAGGAGCAGGAGAGATAGGGGTATAAGTTACCGGGGGGGGGGTGCTAAAAAATAGCCCCTGGTTCCCCCAATCCCCCCTAGAGACCTTGCAAGCCCCCTGATCCTCCCAGACCATAGCAACACCCCATGGGTCATGCCTGCCCCCCCTCATTCTCAGGTCACAGCTGCCCCTCATTCCCTCAATGGAACTTGCATCCCCAACTGGCATCCCCAAGTCACCCACAAGCCCCTCTCATCCTGATTTAGCTGATAATGGATTGCCATTTTGAACTGATTTAACTTCCCCACAACACTCCCAAATGTCTGTACATAGCCCATGATACTGGAATGGATCTGAGCAGAAAAATATTGTACACTTTCCTCTGTTCTATATTGTCAAAGAGCAAGGAAGAAAAAAGCATAAAAGAGCTCTAAAAATCACTGTCGCCTGTGTGCCTTGCCAAATTTGCCCTTCCTTTCATTGATCAGTTGCACTTAAAATTTTCACATCTGAATCTCATCTACAAGCATCAATTCTGAAAGCCATATTTGGTTCCAATAAAAGGAAACTGTGTGATACTTGGAAGATGATGCTGATTATCTCAGTGGGCTGTTTAATATGGCAATAATGTTGTAATGGGTGGGGAGCTAGATCCCCAATGACTTCTTGGGTTTGGAATTGTAGATAGTATGATATAGAAGGCTTACCAATACAAGTGTACCCTTGTAAAAAAAACTCTGCCCTCCAGCATGATCTATCCTAATAGTTAGTGCCTACCTAGAATTTTGTTTGGCTATATATGGGCTTCCCACTGAGGATAGCTACATTGTGGTATTGCATGCATTGTTGAATTTTTAGGTTATTAGAATTTGAATGTATTTTCTGTCTGCCAAGAAATAAGTGCATCATTGATAAACCCTGCCAAAAACCTCAGAAACATTTCAGAGCTTATTATCTTAGAAGACAATTATTTACAGGTTAGCGGATAGTACTCTCAGGTTACTATTATTATTATTATTATTATTATTATTATACTGCAATTTAAAATTAAGTCAATTAAAGGACAATCTGCTGCTAGTGGGCTAAAAATGTATTCCAAAGCCATGAAAAAAAATGCACCATGACTAAAATGCCTTTTGCCTCTTCCTTTTCCAACTCATGGCCTGTCATTTTTCCTTACCTCCTTGTAGTGTTCTGATGAGGAAACTGAGGCAGAGAGATTAACTGACGTGTTGAAGGTCACAAAAGGAGTTGCTTGCAGAGCCAAGATTGTACATGCAGCTGTCTGATTCTTATTTCAGACCCTCAAGTACTAAAACACAAATAATATATAGCATTTGATTCACTCTCTACAGGCAGCTGAACACAGAGGAAGACATACAACAGAAAAGGACAAAGAGCAGTACATCTGTTACTCCCCATGAGGGCAGGACAACCTCAAATTGAAGCTGAAGCTCTATAAGCATATTGTTCCCAGAAGCTTCCCATCTTATCTCTCATAAATATCCAGCCCAGGCTTTCCCTGGCTAGCTGCATTAATTGTCTCTGTCCCCAGTGGAGTTGGTGTTGCACCAGTGAATTTGTCCTATAACTTTTATAAATGTGAGATGGTCAGTGGCTATACTATCCGAATAAAAATGCCCTTATCTTGGCTCTTTATTATCTCACCAATATGTAGCATTCAAGAAGTGTCAGGAACTTTTGAAACCAGAAGGAGATTCAATCTCCATACCAAAAATGATAGACAGTAAAAGAAAAGGACATAATGGAAACTCTTCCCTTCCATCAGCACCTCTTAATATTTTGAAACCCTCCCAAACAGGGTTCTCACACTTCCCCTACATATGCTAAATTTCAGTACACACCTTGTGACTGTCACCATTGGCATGCCTTTTTCTACCTTATTCAGTGTTATGCAGGCCATTTCAGTCACCCAGCAGCCTAGGATTGGGCTATTACTTAAAGTACCAAATATGCTAGGGTTTAAATGTCCTGTTAATTCCTCAGTTAAGTAGTTAAATCTATAGGTCCTTTAAAATTCTCCCTTTCTAAGTTCTTTCTTTGAGAACTATAATACTGAAAAGTACTCTGTGGTTGCATCTGCAAATGCTTCCCACGCTGCAGTTGTTACTGTGCTGTCATTTAGCACTTGCTTTAGGAATTACTAAACGATGGTGCACTGTTATTTTTAGCAGCTACATTGCCATAGTGATGCATTATAATGAGGTAGCTCATTGCTACAGTGACGTAGTGTCAGTATCATGGGTTGTGCCCACTGATGCTACATCACCATAGCAATAAGCTACATCGCCATAGTGCATTGCTAGGGTGACATAGCAATACCTGTAGATGTGCCCAATAAATATTAATTAGTAGTGCTGCCTTGCCAATTTAGAACCATAACTTGCAAGATAATCACAGCATTTACTTTCATACATGCACACACAATATTCAGAAAGTATTTAACTAGGGTTGGAATGCTGCTATATCTGCTGTGGTTCAGTAAATGTACAGAAACCATGAATTTTTTTTGTGGTGTGTTTTATGAGACCAATTGGATTGAGAGATCTGTTGGACAAGCTTTTGGTTATCAAATGCCCTTCTTCAGGCTAACAGGCAGAAAGAAGCTGAGCTAAATATCAGAGAAAAAGATTCTATGTAAATGCCAGAATCTGCTTGGAGGGATTGAGAAGGTGCTGTAAAGAAGCTTTATCAGGAACCATTATGGCTAAGTACAGTCAAAAAACCAAGGCTGAATCAATTCAATCTTTGCAGATTAATCTAAACTGCATAGATTGAACCAATAAGCAAGTGAACAGACATTTACTTTTGATTTCAGACATGTAGTCACATACATTTAGTGACCCAAGCCAAAAGCCAGGGGGTTCTAGAGCATGCCTCCCTGCTCAGCTGGAGCAGGCAGCTTGGGTTTATATATAATTTCTGTCCCTAGCCTATAAAACAGAAGAAGTGTGGTAGAACAGGCTATTTAGGTGACAGCAGAGTGAGACCATTCAAGGAAGGAAAGGGTAGGTTTTTTTTTTCTGTGTAGGCCAGGAACATTAGTAGCAGTATTTGTTAGGTTGTAATTAACTTAAAGCAACTCCCTGTGGTAAGTCCAGATTTATTTGCTGGCCAGTACTGTTCTGTTCAGGTGTTTTTTTCATAGATTTCATAGACACTAGGGCTGAAAGGGACCTCAGAAGATCATCGAGTCCAGCCCCCTGCCCCAGGGGCAGGAAGACGGCTGGGGTCATAGGATCCCAGCAAGATAAGCATCCAAATTTCTCTTGAAGGCGTTCAATGTGGGTGCTTGAACCATCTCTGATGGCAGGCTATTCCAGACCTTGAGGGCTCAGAGCGTAAAGAAATTCTTCCTTATGTCCAGCCTGAAGCAGTCTTGCTGGAGTATACAACCATTTGACCTTGTCATCCCTTGGGGTGCTCTGGTGAACAATCATTCCCCCAGATCCTGGTGAACACCCTTGATAAACTTATAGGTGGCCATCAGACCGCCCCGAGCCTGCACTTTTCCAGGCTAAAGAGCCCCATAGCTCTCAGCCTGTCATCATAAGATCTGTTTTCCTGACCTCTGATCATGCGCATGGCTCTTCTCTGGATTCTCTCAAGCTTCTCCACATCCTTTTTGAATTGTGGAGCCAAAAACTGGATGCAATACTCCAGCTGTGGCCTCACCAAGGCCGAGTACAAGGGGAGAATGACGTCCTGGGATTTACTTGAGAAGCATCTATGGATGCAAGCCAGAATTTTGCTCTCTTTACTAGCCACAGCATCACATTGAAGGCTCATGTTCATCTTGTGGTCAATGATGACTCCCAAGTCCTTTTCATCCGTAGAACTAGTCAGCATAGCACTCCTGAGCCTATAAGGATGCTGCAGGTTTTTCCTTCCAAGGTGGAGAACCTTGTATTTTTCAGTGTTAAACACCATCAGGTTCTCATCCACCTATTTGCTGAGCCTGTCCAAGTCAGCCTGGATCGCCCTCCTGTCTTCAGGTGTGGGTGCTTTGCCCCATAGTTTGGTGTCATCAGCGAACTTGGCCACTCCATTTCTGACTCCAATGTCCATATCATTAATGAAGTTCTTGAACAATACAGGTCCAAGGACAGAGCCTTGGGGGAACCCACTGATCACAGGGCACCATCATGATTGATTTCCACCAACCACCACCCTCTGGGTCTGACCACGGAGCCAGTTCCCCAGCCAGCAGATCGTGGTGGACCCAAGGCTGCACTTGATCAGTTTTGCCAAGAGGTGATCATGGGATACCAGATCAAAGGCTTTTTTGAAGTCAATATATGACATCAATCTCCTCTCCCTTTTTCCAGGTGATAGGTCACCTGGTCATAGAAGGAAATGAGATTGGTCAAGCAAGATCTACCCACAAGAAACCCATGCTGGGTATCCCTCAGGATATTGCTGTCAGCTAGTCTGTTAAGGATGGCCTCCTTGATAATCTTTTCCAAGACTCTGGCCAGGATAGAGGTCAGGCTGATGGCCCTGTAGTTTGCCAGATCTACTTTCCTCACTTTCTTGAAGATAGGCACCACATTGGCCTTCTTCCAATCTTTGGGCACTTCACCAGAATGCCAGGAGTTCTCGAAGATCCATGCCAGGGGCTGGGCTATGATGCTAGCCAGCTCCCTGAGTACCCTGGGGTGTAGATTGTCAGGGCTGGCTGACTTGAAGGTGTCCAGCCTCTCAAGGTGTTCCTTCACAAGGTCAGAATTGATGGAGGGCAGGGAATCTCCCTGACCACGGCCTCCTTGTCCCGTAATGGGCATGGGTGTCCCATGGGACTGATGAAAGACTGACGCAAAGTACCCATTTAATAGGTTGGCTTTTTCTTGGTTGTTGGTAGAAAGTTGTCCCATCTGGTTTAGCAGGGGTCCAGTGTTGCCTTTGCTTTTCCTCCAGCTCCCTACAAATCTGAAAAATGACTTTTTATTGCCCTTGATACTTGTAGCTAGCTGGAGTTCCATCACAGCCTTGGCTTTCCTGGTTCACTCCCTGCAGGACCGGACCAGTACGGAATATTCCTCCTTGGAGATGGATCCCATCCTTTGTAGGCCTTTCTTTTTAGCCACAGGAGGTCCGCTAGTTCCCTGGACAGCCATGGGGGGCTGCTGTGCCCTTTTGCTGCCTTTCCTCCAAGACAGAATAGCTTAAGTTTGTGCATCGAGGATCGCTCCCTAGGGGAGCAACCACTCTTCCTGAACTCCCCTCCCCTTAGGGTCATGGTCCCTAGGGCCTCACTGACAAGCCTCCTGAGCTTGTCAAAGTCAGCTTTTCTAAAGTCAAGGACTTCTGTATTGCTGACAGACTTGCCAGCTTTGCGGTGGATGGTGAAGGTGATCAACTCATGGTCGCTGTCGCCCAGCTTCCCATCGATCGTTAGGTCACTGATTAGGTCACCCCCAGTTGCCATTACTAGGTCAAGCAGTGCTTTACCTCTCATTGGCCCGTAGACTTCCTGAGTCAGAGGTCATCCATGCACAAGAGGAAGCTTTTCAACTGCTCAGATTTAGCCGAGCACTCTTCCCATGACATGTCTGGGTAGTTGAAGTCTCCCATCTCAACCATGGACTGAGAGCATGAAGCCTCAGCAATTCCCTCGTGAAGTCCTGGTCAAACTCTTGACTTGGGTGGGAGGTCTGTAGTAGACTCCCACCATCGTGTCCCTTGTACCATGTTCCCCATGGGTTGTAACCCAGAGGGTCTCTAGCCATCTGCCCTAGTCACCAAGAATGGCTTGTAGGGACTCGTAGCTCTCCTTGACATAAAAAGCTACACCTCTGCACCTTTTGTCTACTTGATCTCTCCTGTACAGGGTATAGCCATCTATACCCGTGGTCCAGTCATGGGTGGAGTCCCCCCAGGTCTCCATTATCCCTATGATGTCATAATTATTTGTGTTAAACAGGACAAGTTCCTCTTGCTTATTCCCCAAGCTCCTGGCATTCGTGTACAGGCAGGCAAGTGTCCCCTTGGGGGCCCTTGCCTTGCCCACAGATTGATCCAGGGCTGGGGAAGGGGTCGGCTCCCTTAAGTGCCTAGGTCCACTGGCTTTGCAAGGGTTGCTCAGCAGGCCATCAGTGGCAGTAGTCCCCCCCCATCCCCCGGCAGGCTTAGTTTAAAGCCCGATGGAGCAGGTCAGCCACTCTGACTGAGAAGACCCTCCTCCCCAGCAGACAGAGATAGAGGCTGTCCCTTCCCAGCAGCTCTTTATTCCTTTTGTGTATGATGATTGAGAGTTCAGAAAAGGAGCAGTTGTTCTATGAGGAATGTGCCCCTTCTGGCATTTTTGTGTATGTATCACGTGTTTTTTTTTTCTTTTCTGTGACTTGGGTGCATAGTTCCCTTTTAATTTTACCCACATAATTTCTGCGAGGGTATTTGGTACACTGGATGAGATGCATCGTGTGTGGAACATGCGTAGTTTTATAGTATTTCATGAACTTATACCTATCTCTTACCAAACTTCATCAGCTAGAGACTTTGCTCACTGTTGTCTCCTGCTTTACTTGTAGCAGGTTAGGGTGTTAAGCCTTGTGGTTGTGTCAGAATTGACTGTGTAGTTTTATTAATAAATTAGATTGGGTTAGGCAATGGTTTTTTGGCTGGAGTGCCAAAAAAACTGCAGTGTCCACTTAGTAATGTGCCAGCATGCCAAAAAAACAAAACGGGCTAGGGGGTACATGGCAGAATGCAGTGCATATTAATTTATTTAACTACCATAAATGTTGCTTTTTTACAGTAAATACCAGGTTTTCAAAAATTCTAAACCTGATGACAATAAATAAAACTTCATATACTACCTTTGTTCTTGTGTATTCTTTTTTTTAAGCATGTTGTGATGAGAGAGAGAAAAGAGGGAAAGAAAAAAAAAAAAAAAGAAAGGAGGGAAAAAAGGAGACAGAAAAGAGGGAAAGAAAAAAAGAAAGAAAAGGAGGGGAGAGGAAACAAAAAGGAGAAAGAGAAGAGATTAAAAAAGGAAAATGAGAAATGCGTGGTGATAGACACACACCCTCTCTGTCTCCCACCACTACTGGCTGTGACTCAGCCCCACTGGTCCAGGGCAGGTTTGGTGGATGGAGGCAGTGACACCGCAGCAGTATCCACCAGGGCCAGGGTGTTCAGGCCTTCCCAATGGTCCCAGAGTATGGGGCTTGGAGGGAGGGCTTGGCTGGGGCTCAGGCAGACAGATGCTCTATCCCACCTGAGTGGGGGCAGCACTGGGGTGCAGAGCGCCAGAGCCAGGTGCTTGGGGCAGGGTCCAGGCAGTATGGGTAGAAGCACATGTTGGGCATAGCATCGCGAGCAAGCTGGCCTGGCCAGGCAGCCTTTTGAAGGCAGCATCCAGAAGAGAGTAGGGGCTTGTCAGGAAGTGGGGTCTGCCCCGGGGCTCTGCAGACTCAGGCCATGATGCATGGGTGGGCAAGCAGGAGCACTCGGCAGCACCCAAGGTGGGTCCCAGCACGGCCTAGTCTGTGCAGCTCCATAGGGATGGGCTGCAGCCACCCTGCCCACAAGGGGACGCTGCCTGGTCAGGGTCAGACACTGGGCTCAGGGGTCTCCTGGCTCCAGGCTTGGCCTCTCTGAATGCAAAATACAGTCCAAGTGGGGCAAAGCCATCTGCCAGTACAAGGGCCCAGCCCTGGGACCCAGCTGCAGGAGCCCTCTGGGACCAGATGCAGTTAGCAGCACTCATGGACAAGCCAGCCAGAAGCCTCCAGAACAACAGCCTTCTGCAGCACCTGCCTGGGCCCTGGCTTCGCCCACCCACAGCTTCCTTCCAGGGGCCGGGCTGGGAAGGCTCAGCACAATGCAGACAGCCTGTGTTCTCTTGACTCTGTGCCCGGCACCTGCCGCATATATATATATATATATATAAAAAAAAAATAAAAAAACAATTTCCTTACACAGCATCTGGTGTGCCAAAGATAATGTCCCCATGTGCCACTAATTGGCATGCATGCTGGGGGTTGCATATCCCTGGGTTAGATAATGGAAGTTCATGCCATCTATATTTTTCACATATAGTAAACTCCTGTACAGGGTATGTACCTGAATTTTGAAGGGGAGACTGAAGAAAAAAAATTACATTGAGGTAAGTGAATAGCAGCAACTAGGAAGTGGAACCTGTTCTTTAGGCTGCTGTCACCCCTGCACGCTGGTTGGGCCTGCAGACTAATGTGGTAGGTTGGACCCACTATACCAAGTCTGGGACTGCATGTTGGGTCTGGAGTTGCAATCTGGCTCTGAAGCCATGTGCTGGATCTGACTGCATGTGCTGCCTCTGGGGCTGCATGCCAAACCTGGGACCATGCGCATTGTCTGCATCACCCCAGCCATGAAGCTCCTGAGCTAGCAGACAGTTCCAGACTCAGCATACTGTCCCAGGTGTGGCATATTGAGTCTGACCTAGCACATGACTCTGAAACCAGTGCACAGGGTCAGACATAAAGCATTAGATATAGAGCTATGTGCAAGGTCAGACCCAGCACCCGAGTCTAGCTGCATACCAACCCCATGTGCCAGCTTGATGCAGCATGCAGCTCGGAAGGTAGCTCTGGAAATGTTGGGGGGTGGAGGGAACAATTGTGGCGTTAATGGCTATGGCTTCTAAAGCAGTGACTATTAATGCTGTCACTACTCTACCTTCCCCACATCCACACCAAATTTCTGAACCTGTGGGGATCCCTTTTCCTTTTATAGACCTTTTTTTGGTTTTGGTTTTCCCCCCAGGTGGTTTGTATGGCTTGTATGTGAGAAAATATGGTAGCATGGTTCGGATAGGGATGATCTTGCCTTTGGTCAGGGGTTTGGACTAGAGGACCCTTCAACCTCTACTTTTCTAGGGTTCTATGAAACAATGTATCCTCTGGGATATATCATCTAGTATCTTTACATTAATGATGATGGGCCCCAGGGAGGGTCTGACAAGAAATAAGTCACTCTAGATAAATGGTTCTCAGACATTTAGGACTCAAGACACCCCTCATTTGACTCAAGGCACCCCTTCATAGACTTATTTCATTTTGTCTATTTTTTAATTTTTTATGCAAATGGTGCACACTTTCAAAATCTCTCTACACCTTATGGTAGCATTCAAAGGTGCTGTAGCACCCTGGTAGAGAATCCCTACTTTAGATATACCCTGTTCATATGCTCTCCCTCTAAAGCAACCATTTCTGCCACTGTTGCCAAAAGGGTAGTGGCTAGATGGACCCCTGGTCTGACCCAATATGGCACTTCTTATGTGCCTAAGGAGAGAACATGTGAACACCCATCTTATTTGCACGCCACCAGGAAATTCTTTGATAAAATATGAGTATTTTTTGCTACCATGGTAGAATCAGCTGGCAGTAACTGGGCATAAAAAGGGATGTTAAACAGGAAAGAAACTCGGGGAGGAAGAGTAGACTTTATTGCTGGTGTTCAACATCTAAAAAGTACTTCACATTTGACAGTAAATATTTTGCTGAGATCCAGCCCCTATGTATGCAGATAAACTGAAATGGCATGACCAGCTCTAAAGGAACATCTACTAACTCCCAGTAATGTTATATAATCCATCTCCAGCAGAGATGAATGCTAAACAACATCCTAGAACACTGACAGGTTTAAGTTCCAATATTTCATGAGCCATTAATGCTAGAATCACCTTTTTTATCACATTGGAGATTATGAGAATCTCTCCCCCTCCTTTCCAGAGATGTGAGGAAGCTTTACTAGGCTTTTAAGTCATGACATATTTGAACTAAAAAATAGGAAAATAATTTATAGAAAACAATTTAGAGATTTACTTACTGTGTTTTATCCACTAGGGCTCATGTTATGAAGGCAGCCTGTCTTTAGAATCAGCAGGATTCAAAAATGGAATCAATATTATTTTTTGTAAAACTCTAAAACATTCCTAAAATACACAATGATGCAACATGTCATGAAGGTTTTATTATTAGCATTTTTTATCCAACTGCAGATGAAATGCAGTTTATTTCATGGTTCCACAGTTTATCACAGATTCATTTACCATATAAGCTGTCTCTCTCACTTGTGATGCTGCAGCTAATTTTATCTAGAAAAGGCATTGCATTGCCACATTGTTATTCCTTATACAACTTTTTGCAATATTTTGTACCTTAAGAATTTAAAAATAAAATTTGATTTTTTTTTTTGTTTAGCTGTTGCAATGAATTTATGTTAATTGGCTAATTTTATTTTAATATAACATAAAAACAACAGTACATTTTTGCCTAGCTTTTGCAGTCAGCTGCATTTCATTTAAAGCTGTTGTGAGCTAAGACTGCTTCAAGGTAAGTTGAAGTTCACAAAAACTCAATGCACCTTGACATAGCCTCAAAGCACCACAGCAAGGTTCTTTGATGCAATTCATTGTGCCACACAGCCATTGTGTATCATGTCACTGTGTAGTACAGTGGCATCAACAAAGGCTCTTTGACACAGGATATCATGTTAGTATCTATTCTGACTATTAAGAACTTGAGTACAAACACATCTGTATATAGTGATGCCCATTGAACAGAGTTGTTCTTATATCTGTGAGGCTGAGACTCCTATGCTGTTGGATTCAGTGCATTTCAAGCAGGGCTGGGTTGATGGGGATTTTTTTCTCACCTGACAAATAACAAAATCTCCTCATATTTAACTGTAGTATTGGGAATTTCACATTAAAGATGGCCCATAACTGGGACGCCAGCAAGCAAACAAACAGCCCTAAACCAAAAATACATATATCTGGATTTTAATATGTTGTTGGAAAAAATTGCTAGACCTTCAAAAATAGACATTATAAGTAAGGACAAGATGTTTCTCTTTTAAATGGCTTAAAAAAAAAAAACTTGTCAGCCAAAGCTTAGCAGGATCCAAGCTCAGAACATTTGGGGAATGGAGTGGACAGGGGGTTCTACAAATCTTAAAATACAAAAGGAGGTCCTCTTAATTATTACGTTGATCTTCTGAAGTTTGTTAAACACCTACTGGAACATTGGAATCACTTTAAAAAACCAATGCTACCGACAATTACATCTTGCTAGGTACATTTTCTCTAAATTTGGTTGCCTAAATTTCTCTAAATTTGGTCACAGCAGAACTGAGTGAATGGTGAAAATTTATTTTTGAAAGTCTGGAACAAAAAGCTGTTTAAATAGCTATACAAATTTGCTCTACTTGCAATTAACTCTCTTTTGTGGTTACTTTTGTACTACTGGTTCTTACTGGAACATGGAATCATAGAAAATTAGGGTTGGAAGGGGCCTTAGGAAGTCATCTAGTCTAACCCCCTATTCAAAGGAAGACTATCCTCAACTAGATCATCCCAGCCAAAGCTTTGTCTAGTTGCATCTTAAAAACCTCCAACAATGAAGAATGCACAACCTGTGTGGGCAGCCTGTTCCAGTGTTTCTCTACCCTCTTAGTGAGAGAGTTTTTTTTCCTAATATCTAACCCAAACTTCTCTTCATAAGCTCATTTTGCACTTTCATTTCACTTTGAAGTTATATTTCATATTGCATGTTGTTCATGCAAAGAGTAATGTCTGATGTGCTGGCACACTCTTCCAGTTAAACATATAACTGAATCCCAAATGATCTACTTAGCTGCTCTCAGCCAATCACCGCAAATCAAATGTATATGCAATAAGTACAGAATACTTTGTGATTAATTGATGGAGTGTTTATTTTTTTAAAGTTGTACATAATTAACTGTTGATGCTCTTTTACTTGGTATAGTGGACCAAAAGTACACTATGCTTAAAGATGCTCCAAAGTTACAACAGGTTAAGTCATTGAGTAATTTATTTTTGTGGTATCCACTTAACTAGCCTTTTATTAATATAGTTCAAGCAGGCTAAAATGAGCTTCTTCCCTTTTCTAAAGTATCTCATTGAAGTATACTAGGAATACCATTACCCATTTCATCAATCAGAAAACAAATTTGCTAACTTTTTAACAACTTTTTTTTCTTGTTGGCCAAATAGAATGCAACCAATAAGCTGCTTGCTATTTTCCAAGTAATCTTCCGGAACCAAAAAATTGCATTTAGGATTCAGTAATCGAAAGTCATATTTCAGTGCTCACTTAGTCCTCCTCTACATGTGTAGGTAAAGGCACAATTGGATCTAATGTGCGATCCACACATTCACACATTAGATCCAAACATGCCATATTGCTGATGCTGGGGTAGACCGATCCTGGGCTCCCCCTGAACTGGCACAAGAAGCAGCTCCCTCTGCTGAGGGGCTCCCAGCCATGGGGTCACATGTAGCCAGGGCCAAGATGAAGCTCTTGGCCCCAACTGCACCTCATAGGGTAGACTTTGTGCTGACTGCTGGTGAGGCACAGCAGGGGCTGGGAGACCTGTCAGTTGTGCGACTTTTGGTCCCTGCTGTGGGTCAGGAGCTGGACCAAGTCTGAGAGACCTATGTCTCTCCCCTCCCCACTTCCCTCTCCCTCTGCCATGGGGATCGCAGCAGCTGCAGTCCCCAAGGCTTTGGGTTTTCACACTGGGCAAAGTTCACCCTTGCAGCTGGTGGGGCTCCTAGTTGCAGAGAGACTCTGCTACATGTGGAAATCAAAGCTCACTAGCAACCAGCTAAAGAGTTAGCACATATGTTTGAAGTCTAACTTTACAGCTGGTTGGAACTTTTTCATGTGTGATGGATACTTTGTACATGTAGTTGGTATTAAGGTAATTGTGCAATTAACCAGTAAAGTGTGGAATACCTGGAATGTGTATAGGGGGCCTTAGAGAGTCCTATCCTGTTCTGTTTTGAAACCAGTGAGTATTGTGCCATTGACATTAATGGGAGCAGTATTGGCATGTTAACTGGATTAGAAATATATTGCAGATATACTTTTGCAAATATCTATTGCATAGCAGTTAATCTGCCCATAATTATTCTCATTGGAATGCCGAACTTAAAGCAAAAGGGGGAAAACACTCAGGAACTGAAACAATAGGAAAAATAGGATTCTTTTATAAGGAATGCTAAGGATCCTTAGAGGACCAATTGAAAAGCTCTCAGATGAGAATATTCCTCAAACTTTTGCCCAGCACACTAGCAAAGGTAACTGTTCCCAAATTTAAAGTTAGGACCAAAAGTGTCCAAAAAGCAGAATCGTTCTTACTTAGATTGGAAATGGCATGGTAAGACAAGGGTTTTAGCAGACTGAGCCTGACTGTCTGGGCATATCCCGATGGGTGTGCACTTGTTGTTTGTGGCACCTCAATCCTGTTTGTGGTGCCACAAACCATACATGGCAAATGTACCCATTTACCATGTAACAATTTTTTGACACTGGGACATTCTGGTCTCAAAAACAGCCATGTGGCACATGCAACAGCAGCGTGTGCCACCAGAAAGGGAGCCAGGCCAGTCAGAGCCATGCTCTGGTTGCTAGCAGGGCTCAAAGCAGCTGACTTGATGCCACTGCTGGCCTGGGAGGACCGACTGCTGGCCCCAACCTCCCATACCCCACCCAGGGCAATTTGCCATGCACTGGAACAGGGGCATGCCCAGGTACAAAGAGCAGTGGCACAAATATATGCCACTGCTGTTTGTCCCATAGGAAGAGCATGCCCTACATATACATGCTCTTCAGGATGTGCCCTGTGAGACCAGGCTAAAGAAACAGTGAGTTTACAGATATTCTAGCCTAGAGGTTGAGATTACAGGGATTTTTGGCATCTACCAGTACTTAAAACAACAGATTAATATGTAGTAAAAGGAGAACCCTCTTTTTAAATACTTTTTTTAAGTTTTTGTATTACGTACAATGTACTTTTGGATCATTAAGTAATGCTGTGTTTTGTGGGTTTTTTAAAGCTTTTTTTGGTGTCCTTACAAACTTATTCTTTAACAGCTCTAAGAGGAAGAGGGTTTATAGGTGTCAAACCCATTTAGACCTTTTGATTTAACAGGATTGGAAAGTAGGCAGGCTCAAGCCAAAGAAGAACAGTTTAAGAGTGGTATGACCCTTAACAGGGGTGAAAGCAGCTAGGCCAGTCACCTGATGGTGCATTGAAGAAAATCTACAAGGCATCTAAAGCACAGCTTGACTGGTTTAGGTCAAAGATGCATATTAAGGTTTGATAGGATCCTAAGTACCTCCTTGGAGATGTTTAGCACCATAAACTACCATTGACTTGGTTGAATAATGTTGAGGGTTCATAACTACTGCATTATAGCTATTAAGTTAAATCACAAAAAAGATTGCAGAAATTTACATTCATGTTGGACAAAAATGAAATCAAACAAGCTGCTTGAATTGCCAGTTTAAGTGTTTGTTGTTGGAAATGCTAATATCATACTAATGGTATTCAAATCGCAAAATATATTTAAATAATATACCCCCTGGGATGTTTTAGGTAATAACTGAGTGTAATTTCTTTGACTTAAATTCCCAAATAAACTTGGTGATTTTTTTTCTTTGTAGAAATGGAAGCATTGTAATGCTCACTGTATTTATTTTGTTTATGAGCCCACACTGAATTGGCTTTGAGAGAGATCCCAAAGGGTTGTTCTGGGCAGCAGCTCATCTTCTGAGAGTGTAATTATATGTGAGGTTGCACATAGTGTCAGCTTGCCACTTCTCATGCTCATTTTGAATGTGAAGGTACTAATAAGTCCTGCAAGACACTTTTGTGCTATAATCTCATCAATGTGTGGATGATACTTAACTCTGCATCTCCTTTTCATGGGACCTATTGTCTGCAGTCTGATTTACTTTCCCAGTGTTTGAAAGAATGAGTTAGATTAAAATAAGCTAAGACAACTCTATTATACAATCATGATCCTAAGCTTCCCCTGCACTAGCAAGTAGGAAGTTGATCTCTCCTAGCCTTGGGAGCATATTGGTGTCAAGGGCTCCGGTGCACACCTAAGGCTGGGAGTGCCAACCAACTGACTGCTGATCCCAGCCTCTAGGGCTCAGTGGATTCCTTGGCCACATCCACATGAGTATGGATGTTTGTTTCCCCATGGACAAGAAGCAGCAGGACACCTCATGCTGCTGCTATCTGTCCTCAGGGAACACCTGTGCCACATGCCCTCTGGCACGTGGTAAGTTACCCCAAGTTGGGTAGGGGAGGCTGATGCCAGCACGGGACTGGCCCCAGCAGGCTTACCTCAGGTCTTGGGGGCCTCCTGGAGCAACAGCAGTGGTGATCCTGCTTGTCAGAGCCTGGCCAGCAGCTGAAATGTGGCTCCAGGTGGCCGGGCCCTGGTTTTGGGTGGCACATACTGCCCCCATGTACACTGCTTGGGTTTTGTTTTTGTTTTTCTGTTGTTTTTTTTTTTTTTGGGGGGGGGGGGGTTGGGGTTTTTTTGCATAGGTTTTTTAGACCCCAGAATCTCCTGGGTTCAAACCATGCCACCCCTTTCCCTTGTGCTGCTACTTTGCAGCGTGGAGAACAGCTGAATGTTCAGTATGTGGTACCACAGATGTGTCTGCGGCACCACATACTGCATGCCCGTGCTCATCTGGACATGACTTTTAATTCCAGCTGTGCCCTGAAGGCTGAGAACACAGATCACCTGAGCTGTGCTCCAAGCTTCCAGGGCACAATGAAGCCTCAACTCTGATGCACCCTTGAGGGCAGGAGTGTCAGCTGAGCAGACTCAAGGGCTCCCATGTGATCCCAAGGCCACATCAGTTGGCCACATATGCAACTTGCCACACAATGGGAACCAGCCAAAAATTAATTTTATTACACATTTTGTGTAATAACTTTGTGGCTTATTCCTGGCTTTAACACACCATTAATTGCATTAATGTATGGCCAGGTTGTCACTTAAGATGTGATTAGCTTCTTAATCAGGTCTTGCATTAACATCTGTCAGGGGTCTTAATCACTGTTCTGAGCTCTAATGTAGGCATTGAGATCTTGAAGTTCTCCAACAGCTTCAAAATTCTGATCCTTAATCCATGTAATTCACTGATTGAGAGGAGAATTGAAGCTCTACTTCAGCATACAGTTGACAGACTTGTAAAGAGTATAATAGCAGTCAAAGGTTTTAAGTGGTCCCATTTTACTTCTGAGTAAAACTGGTGTCATTCTTCTAAAATGTTGACAATCTTGAGCTTCCCCCCACTCTCCCCCCTCCCACCCTCCTCCCCAAACTTTGAGATCATTGTTGGCCTTATCTTATAGCAATTAAATTCCTTTTACTGAATTGTAAGGATTAAACAGAATAGAGTCTTATCTGGAAACCTTTATTTTTGGAATTCCTTACTGCAATGAAATAGTGATGTCAGATCATAGAATAAGATGCTCATATTAGAGAGTTGTTTTATGTTTTTTATTGTTTTAATGTTTTTTCAGTGGTAAAGACCATATTTATAGTGCTCATTATAAATAGTCTTCTGGCTCAATATTGACTTCTGCATTAAAGTGCCATAATTATAAATGCTATAAAAGGTCCTATATACATAATGTCCATCTAATTGACTCTATTAGTCTGCAGTAAACATCATTAAAATAATAGGTGGCTGAAGAGTGCTCTCTCCCTTAAGGTTGTTTTCCTTGTTCACTTCTTGCCATAACTAGAAGGCTCTCAAAGAAGATTTTCGTTGGTGTCACACTCCTAATTATTCAGCTTATTTATCTAATTGTCAAAAGATTAATATTCAGTATGTTAACTGTAAGACAACATAAAAAATAAGCAATAGAAAACTAAAAAATAGTACATATGTAGAGTGTAAATGTAATATAAACAGCCCAATTTGTATATGCAATGTAAGATAGTGGCGGTAGAAATTTCACCAAAGTTCCTGGATAAAAGGCCAGCTTCTTAGTAGTGCCACACTTTTAGTGCCACATTTGAACAATTACATGTAGTACAACAGCAGGCTTCTTGCTCCTCAAGTACCCAAGGGCGGAGGGAAGGGGAGGGCTTCAGCAAGCTCAATGATGGCAATGGTAGGTATGTCTATAAGTGCCCTTTTCCTAAGCACCCTTTTAGGCACTTCTCCTAATGTGCATTAAATTTAGTATCTCCAATGTGAGGTACTAAACAAATGCATATTAGGCTGCCTAAATGCTAAATAACATATGCATATGGTTTTTAAATGATGCTTAATGCACAGTAGCCTATTTTACTGTGCATTAGCATGATCACACGGTTTTTAATGCGATGCTTTAATGTGCAGTAAAATGGGCTATTGTGCACTAAATTGGCCAGTCAGTCCCAGCCACTGCCACCATATCAGGGTGCTGCCTGCAAATTTATTAACTTGCTACCCAGTACCAATCCCCTCCCCACCTTTACTAAAAATGGGAAGGACAAGCTGTCAGTGATCAGGCTAACTTATAGTGTCACCTCCTCTTGGGGATGGAGAGGAGAGAAGCAACTGCCTGGTTGGAGTGCATACTTCTGCAGAAATCTTGTACCCCTGCAGCTGTGGGGCTTGGAATGTCTGCTTATCTCATTTAGTGCTATACTTTGTAGCTCTTTAAGGTGCTGTAGCATATGTAGGATGATAAATGCATGCCTGTATACAATCTTATTTCACTCTTATGAGTTCTGTATTTTAACACATTCCCAAGCAAGCTGTTTCCTAACAACTAGGAAGCTGCCCTAGCTCTTCACTTGCTTCAGGGGAAGGAATTGAATATTTGTGCAAAGCAGTATAGGAAACAGCTAAGACAAAAAGAAAATGAGATTGTGAAAGTTGTAAAAGAGCAGTCAATTTTACTTTCCAGTTTAAGAAGGTTGGCCTCTTTCGCTTGCTTTCCTTCATCTTCTAGCTCTCCTCATTTACCCTCTTTGACAAACAGGGTCATGTTTCCATATGCTTCTGTATACTGAAGTAGGTTAAACAAATATTAACTCTTTGTAAAAGTGATATTGAAACCATTTTCATTATGAAACTGTCCAAAACACGAAGATTTTGAATTTTTCAATGCACTAAAAACTGACTTTTAAAAATCAAACATCAAAAATGTTTACATTCTTTTCATGGAAAATCAATTTAATTTCAAAGTTTTGTTTCAAATTGGGTTGAACATTTTGATATTTTGACCTAGAAGACAAAGTCAAGCTGCAGCCATTCAAAGTGTATTTTTGACTGTCAATGGACTGATTAAGAAAATGGAAAAAGGAGTTGCATTACCCCATTCACATCAAAGCAAATGGAAAAAAAGAAAATTATGCCCTAGACCCAAGTAGATCAGCAGTCCATGTACTATAACATGAGGCCACTGAGCTGACTGAATTCTCCACAGAATTTTTATGTAAATTTATAAAGGCATGGGACACCAGTTGGCAATCATAAGTTTCCTGGCATCAAAACAATTTTGTTAATTCTTCCATTTCAAAATTGTAATGAAAATATGCCAAAGTATCTTTTATCCTTAATCAAAGTGTCATAAAAAAAGGGAAATTCCAAGTAAACAAATATTTTTGTGAACCATCTGGTGCAAATGCAGCAGCCCACCATTTGATGAGATGTGGTTGTCAGAACCGCTCCAGTGCTCCAGAGTCTGTGCTGGCCCTAAACAGCCGAGGCCATACTTAACTATGACACCACCTTCTCCCTTGCAGCCAATTGATATCACTGAGGTCAGCTGCAAGCAACTTACTGCAAATACCAGCAGTATGTCAAGTCTACTTGACAAAACATGTGGGAAGTCATTTTCTGCTGTTGCTTCTCAGCTCTGGAAGACAGATCCCAAGTCTGGGTATATTTCAGAAGCATTGTAATACTTTCCCTTTTGGGCAGTTGTTTAGCAAACATTTAGACTGAGATATTGTTTATAGAGTCTCTGTTTTCTATGGATATTCTAGTTCCTTTTTAGGTTGTTTGTTCTCTTGTTGTGCTCTTGTTTTGTAAATTATACTGTCCATTTATTATCATGTCATAAACCTTTGTTTGGAAAGATGACCTATAAATTGAATAAACGAGTAAATAATAAACTCTTCTTTGCTTTCTTACAGAAAGCATTTTTTCAATAAAAAAATTACCTTTCTTTAATACTAAAAGGTTTACCTCTGATATTTAAATTATTATACATTGGGGTAATGCAATATATTTTTACTTCCTATTAAGTTCATGTTTAAATATAAACAATGTTAAGGTTTTGGTTTCTGTTTTTTGGTTTCCCCTACCCCCCAACAGGGAACAGTCTAATTTGCAATGAGTGAAGCGCTTAATGGGGAAAGGAGATCAAAGATGAAGAGAAATGCAGTTAATGATGTGCTGGTAATATTGAAATTAAAGTTTGTACAAAATTGTTGCCCAGTAATCACCGGAGTATGGCTACTAAGTACTTAACAGTGTGCTCCAATTAAGTACATTTAACTGAAAATATTTATACTTAAAGAAAAAAAAAAGTTCTGAATATATGAACGAAACAAAACACTTTGTCTAAAGGAAAACGTATTGGGAAGAATTGTGGGGGTGGAGACAACATAGTGGAGGTGAGTAGTACCATATTTTCTTTCATACCGTATATCCTGGAATATAATACCTTGTTTTTGGAAGGCAGCTTGAAGAGGAAAAAAAAAATCTTTCCTGCAGAGCTGACTAGTAAACATCTCAGCATCTACATGTGCACCCCTATTAGGGTGCACAAAACTTACAAACTCTGCAGCAGGGTAGTATTTGTCAATACAAGTACTACCCTGCTGTGGAGTTGTTTTTGTGTGCAGCAGCACACATGTAGACACTGACCCAGCTGGCTGGGGCATGAGGGAGCTTCAGTGCAGGGACTGCCTGCTGGATAGACTCACACTAGTGGGTACCCTGGTGCCCTAGCCAGGCCCGCAGCAGCACACTGAGCCTCATCAGAGCAGTTCCAGGCTGGCAGGCTGACCCCCAGTGTCCTTTGCCAGTCAGGGCTACTCCAACCAGACTCCACATGCTGCGCATGAATAAATTCCAAAGCTGATTGCTCCAGAGTTAGTTGTTCTGGGTGCACATTAAAACAATGTGCCTGGGACCAAAAAACTCTGAAGAAATAAGACCTGGAGTTTATTCATGTGTGCTAATTACATGTGTAGATGTGCCCGTTGAGTAGCATCAGCTGGGGAACTGAGCCTACTCCCTGTGGATCACTGCAGATTTGACTTCTGGTTTTACCTGCAAACAGTAGAACCTGCTTTTTCCACATTTCTCACATATAATGCACATTCCACGTTCCATAAGGTATGTTTTTTGTATATGAGAAAATAAGGTATTTTCCAACAGGATTTACTTTTTATTATTATTATTATTAATGCTTGGTGACTAGTGTGACCTGCGGCATTCCAAAAGCAAGTATTTATTTATTTTTCTTGGAGAGGTTATTTTTGAGCCACAGAGATGATCTGTCTTGAAATGGTTGAGCAATATATAGAGAGAGTGTGATTGCATCAGAGGTAAGAATATCACTCCAACCCTTCCTCAGTTTGGTGGTAGAATTTTAATGGGGGGTCTGCTGTTCCTTTCCAGTAGGAAATGGAAAACAAAGATCATTTAAAATGTGTAGTTAAATTTATCTGCCACCTGTCAGACAGCATAGTACACATCTAAGTAGATAACAGTGAAAATATTGGACTGATTAATTAATTAGGCTTGTACTTACTTAGTAGCTTATACTTATAAACTCTTCCCCTTTCTGCCTTGGATTTGACATAAAGACTTTGTAAAGAGAGCTTATTTAGGTCAGGTTATGGTATATGTATGAAACACTTCAAGTTGTTATAAATTGATCAGTAAAACATTAAGAAAAAATATAAATCAGCTTTTTTTTTTCTTTTAAAGTGCTGCAGTTTTTATTCTGATATAGCAGCATATTTACATGTTTCTCACAGTGTGACTGTCTTCTAAAAGAAGGGGTACTTCCTAAAAGAGAATTAAATTCTTTGAGGAAGAATCATCCCATTTGAAAGTAAAGCTCTCTCTCTATTTTATATTCATTTTTTATTCGGTTTTTTTTTATTGCCTCCCGTGTCTTTCAAACCCTTTTCTCTCACACAGACATGTAAATGCTGAGCATTGCCCACAATCATGCTGCTAAAAACCATCAACACTACTATAAGCCTTCCCAAGACAGCATCTGTAATGCCAGTCAGTCACAAATTTGTTTCGGTAGTTAAACAATGTAGGTTTACTGACATCTGTGGCTGGCTTTTTTCCACTTACAAATCAAGTGAAGAATCCAAAGAACAATCTTTATGCCAGATTTGTGTTTAAAATCTTGGGGCTTTTTACTTACTACATGTCCAGTCATTAAAAAAAGAAAGAAAAGAAGCATAATGGCACTTCTTTCTTTTTACTTTAGTCAGTATACTTTCACTTAGAACAAGGGTCTCTTCACTGCAGATCCCAGTTCTGCTAAGGTTACTTAAACAACAGAACTTTGTTCACATCCAGCTCATTGTAAGAGGAGTATCCCTGTTTCCCAGGAAAGTTATCTGTATAAATACACATCAAAATCAATTTAAAATATACAAGTAAGCTTTTTATGTAACTCTGTGGTATCAGGAAATTTCATAAGGCCATACTTTATATCTGAATTCAGCTGTACTTGCATGTAAAGTCTCAGTTCTAACCCATATTCAACAGGAAAAAGAAATTATCTTGATAGATAAGATAGTGACGTTGTTATAATACTACTGGAGCATTTCTGCATTCTATTATACAAGGACATCATATTTTCCTAAAATAGCTGGCAGTATTTGAAAGCCCAAATGTAATATTCATCATCACTTTTTACATTCACATTTCTAATTCCCGCTAAAATAGAGTTTGCTGCATTTAGTAAAATGTCTTTAGTACTGTCAGCAAGTGGTACCTTTTTTTCCTCACTATAGAAGTTTACATGCTTGCAATGTGCTTGATTCATCCTTGAATGAAAGCAACAATTTTCAACCAGGATGAATTCACAGCCTGGGACACTGCCTAATCCTTTGAAAGGTGCTGTGAGGTAGGAGGAGATAAGCAGAGGCTCAGGTTTGTCCCTGCCTGGCCAGTCCCCCACTTCTACTGCCAGGCTACTCTGCAAGGAGGTAAATGCTAATATATAAATTAGTTTTAGAAATTGGATGCCATGAGTGCCTTAAGTCCAGTGCTCCTGGGTTTTTGGTTGTAGCCATGTTGGTCTAAGGACATAGGCAAGCAAGGTTCTTTGAGTAGATGTGGTATCTTTTATTAGACCAACTGAGTAGCTGGAAAAAGTTCTTAGGAAGCTCTCAGGCTCAATCACCATTCTTCAGGCATAGGTCCAGTTCAGGGTTCCTTGAGTGCAGTGAGAAGTGCCTCAAGTCTAATGAGTTTGAGAACCACTGGTTTAAAGTTTTGAGCCAAACTGTCTTTGAAAAAATTATCAAGGCTCACATATGTGAGAGCCCGACAGGACAAACTATGCTGAGGGGAAACCAGCACAGGTTCGTAGTAGGCAGATCGTGCCTGACTAATCTAGTCTCTTTTTATGACCAGGTTACAAAACGCCTGGACACAGGAGGACGGGTGGATGTCGTATACTTAGACTTCAGGAAGGCCTTCGATACGGTATCCCACCCCATACTGGTGAACAAGTTAAGAGGCTGTGACTTGGATGACTACACAGTCCGGTGGGTGGCGAATTGGCTAGAGGGTCACACCCAGAGAGTCATGGTGGATGGGACAGTTTCGACCTGGAAGGGTGTGGGCAGTGGGGTCCCGCAAGGCTCGGTCCTTGGACCAATACTCTTTAATGTCTTCATCAGTGACTTGGACGAGGAAGTAAAATGTACTCTGTCCAAGTTTGCAGATGACACAAAGCTATGGGGAGAAGTGGACACGCCAGAGGGCAGGGAACAGCTGCAAGCAGA
>NW_005843330.1:24559-58892 GCF_000455745.1 Alligator sinensis | reverse complement strand
TATGCATCTATCTGGGGTCATCTAGACCCAGCCCTCTTTCCTGCCTATGCAGGGGGTCGGACTCGATGATCTATTGACGTCGCTCCCGACCCTAACATCTATGAATCTATGTTTGTATGAACAAGAGTATTTTCACAGGGAAGAACAACCATATAGAATCAATGTCTTGATTACTTGCATCTCTTAAAAAGAAGAAGCATTTAGACCACATGGATAATGAGAACAAGGTTTCCATCAGCTACAAGTAAGAACAACAGCTGTATAAAAAAAAAAAAAATAAGGACTCCACCTCTGGAACTAAGCAACTGAGGCCATCCTTTCAAAAATGGATCTTGCAATCAAAATATCAGTTTTGCTAATCACTCCCTTGTGGAAAATTCAGAACACACTAATATTACTCAGTATCCACTACAGTACTCATTACATTACAGCAGTTTGCTTGTTTGGTTTGCAATTGTTATTTTTTTTTTTTTTACATACATGTCCTTAAATTATGTAAGCACACTATATTTGGTGTAACAATCATTGTTATTTTATTTGGATTAAAAGATTAGTCAGTGAAAGATCCTTCTAATCTTTTTTTTTTTTTTAAAGTACAGTAGCTACTAGAATAAATACAATACAACAGTATAACATTTGAGGTTTAAATTAAGTGTAATTAGTATTCAAAAGAGAAGGGAAATGTATGATGTACATTATTAAAATTAAAATTAAAAGTTAAAACACACAAAATGTGAAGATTGGAGTAGTCATTTTGAATTGCTGCGGTTGCCTTAATAACATGGTATATGCCTTACGTATTTAAACCTTCTTCATTGGTATAGGTACATTTAGCAGTAATCAGGAGGCTGGCAAGGTCAAGAACCTGGAAAAATATCAGCATTAATCTCTACTTCATCTGGCAAAGTCAGCTCTCAACTTGTGAAGCGTTATTTTCTCAATGGAAATGTAAACCATGACTTGTTTTAGCAACACAATTGAAGTTTTATTGGGAGGACACAGGGGAGATTTTAGAACTTAAAAGAACATTTAAATACCTTAGCAGGATAATAAGCAACACAATTTGTTGAATCCACTGTTTGAATTTAAATCAAGTCAAATATTTAAGGCACTATCAGAAGGCCAATTATTTTCAAAATGTGTTTCTTGCCTGATTATCTTTAACTTTAAGGCCAAAATGAAAAGAAATATATCCTTTATAGAATATGTAAAATACAAATACAACAGGACAGGTCAAAGTCACCAGTCACAATAATGTTACCTACATGAGAGAGGCAGTTTGGTATGTTGTCAAACAGAAAACCTTTTTAAAGGTAGTAGTATTCAACAGGAAATAATAAAATAGGAGAATCTTAAGAGGTACTGAGTGTCATTGGAGTGCCAATTCCTCTTGGAGACAACTTTATAAGCATCAAGGCCATAGTGACATCAGATAAAACTTATTTTTTTAAAATATTAGGATAAATGTGTTAGCCTTTTCTTATAAGAGTTCTGAGGTGCACCAAAAATATGCCCTTCCTATCAGATAGGTGGTCAGACACTGATCTTACAAAGCTTTTTGATAGTGTTTCTAAAGACCTTATTCAAAATGCAGAGAGATTGGGAAAACTGCTTAGAAAGCTTACCTAGAAATCTGCAATATACCAAGAACTTAAAATGTGCATAAGAACTTAATGTTCTAATTCAAACTTGCTGAACCAGAGAAAATGCTGTATTAATTCTGATATGGGCTAAAAAGAACTAGCTGCAGCAGATTTTCAACATCAGCACATTGTGGACTGCAGACTATAAACATCTTGTCCATATGAATAGAATTAAAGCATGTACACTAGGACAGTGACTCTCTCAACTAGCCTGCCATAGCACCTGGGGTGACTTGAGATCCTTTCAAGGATGCCACACAATGTGCTTGATCACTGTTAATCGCACAAAAGTGATTCGCAAGATGCATTCAGAGTTTTCAAATATGAATTTATAGTTTTTAAAACATTTTGCCCTTCTGTGGTCTTCCTTGAGTTTTTTGCTTAAGAAGGTTGACAACTAGTGAATTAGGATTTGGGTTAGATCTAATAAAACGCTTAATTAAAAAATAAACTTTAGTCCAGAATTTAAAAACCTCCCACTCAGTGGTAATCTAAACTTAATAGACACATGTGTGAGTAACCTAAACATGTTAACCCACCCTGTTTTGAACAGATGCGTGCCTATCTAAGACCAAATCCAAATGGGATTCAGAATGTAGGGGAGGCAGCACATGGAGTCCTCAAAGGAGGATGTGTCCTGACTATAGCCAACACACTTGAGGGGGTGGGAGCTTTACAAAATGTTGTTGTGGCCACTTTATTTCTACAGGCCTCACATTTTATATACAAGTCTATTGGAATCCTAGATTCAATGCTGTTCTCAGTCATATTCCCTCTCTACCTTCCAGAAGAGTTCCCTAACCACCATCCAATCCTTCTGTTGAAACCTTGACCTGTGCAAAAGAAAACCTAGATAAACAACCTAATGGTTAGGATGCTCAGCTGGAGATGGGGGCTAGTTCTGGGTTCTGCTTACTGCTTCCAAAACCTGTTGTACATTGCACATTAAATAGTCATTGAATAAAAATAGAAATAGTCCTGCAATTGAGAAAAAAATCCAGGATTCCCCTTCTAAATGACTAGACCAGGAGTGTCACTCATTTGCATTGTAGGGCATCTCACAAGCCAGAATCAGGCCACAAGGCTTATCGCAGCCTGGACAACCTATCTCTGGATGTGGCACTGGGGCTTCTCACCACAGTTGCCAGCTGTTAATGACAAATCTTCCAAAGCTGCCACAGCTCAACAGCCCTTCTCATAGTTGTGGGAGTTGCTGTTTCAGAAAGGAGTGATGGGGTTGAACACTGGCAATGTGAACTCCTTGGTTGCAGGTGCTGACACCATGGTTCTGGCAGCAACCAAGGAGTTCACACTGCCAGTGTTCAACCCCATCACTCCTTTCTGAAACACAAGGAGTACATACAACCTTAACGTACAACTCAGAGGTTCATCTGTACTCTAGCATCTGTACTAATTAACCATTAGTTGCTGGCAGCTACAATGGAAGCCTCACAGGCCAGATGACCCACCTCTGACTGTATGAGGATCTTTGGTGCCTAATTATGTCAATTTGGATCTCTATCCTAGGTCAAGTTTTCGAAATTCTAGAACTTAAATAAGAAGGACCTCAATTATATAAAACAGAAAAGGCTGAGTGTCTCACATGCTCTTTAAAATTAACTGTGGTTGTAGATTGTTATTTAGAAGTGATATTGTACTCCAGAGCTTCAGTTACATCTTTTAGTCTCGGAGGCACGGTTCTGAAGTTATTCATTCATTTTAGACACTATGTTTGAATTTAAACATGTTCTTTTTACAGTGATATTTACTCATGGGCAGATAGCTAGACAGCAGTATGTTTAGTGGTGTTCTTGTTCTCATAGTATAGGGTCTGTGTTTGAAACAAGGCTCTGACTTGCAGAAACATGATATGGATGCCCTCTCTCTTGTTCATATCAAATGAAAATCACTTGGAACTGAATGAGTAACCCAACTAAGGGAACTGAGCAGGGGTGGAGCTCAAAAGGGAGTTCATCATTTCGCTTCCCTCCACTCCCCTTTATTAGCTCTCTGTGAAAGCTAATACTGTTCAAAAAAGCTAATACCTGCTTCTAGTGAAATGACTCTACTAAACAAATGAAGGTGTAGAAGAGGGAATAAATCTAGTCAGGGATGACAGTGGCAAACAAAGGGCAGATATTCTGCTTCATCTAATGAACAACCTAAGTCAGCTGGCAACTAATTCCAAGTTACCAAACTAGAGTTTAGGAATAATTCTTTTGCCCTCTCTGAGCACATATGTGCCTCCATGATAGGGAAAGGGAGATAACTGAACTTTTCCACAAGGTGATCTTGTCCATATCATGGGAACATGTATGCACCCAGAAGGCATAATAGAATAATTTCTACAATTTAGGACTAGGGACAGATGTTGCACACAAACCAGTTTAAGTGATCAGAAACTGGTTTAAACCTGTAACAGAACAGATGCTCAGTAAACATAAACCAGTTTGAGAATGGTTGAAATTGGTTTGAGATAAACCCGGTGAAGTGTAGTATCAGAATTAATTGATTTGGCTCAAACTGATTTATGCAATGTCTGTTCCAGACCCCTTGCTTGTTTAATTAAGATAAATCAGACTCCCCCAGTGTCCCAGCATGCTCTCTGGGCTGGACAGGGTTCTCTGCTCCACAGCAGGGCTGGCCCCTCCTCTCTGCTCCCTGGTCGCAGTTTTGACAGTCTCTGCAGGCATGTGCCTGGCATCTGCTTCCCTCCCCTGCCCCCCCTCCTGGCCCCACTCTTTGCTAAACAGGCATTCCCGTGTCCCTCAGACACCTCTCAGCATTAGCTAGCAAACCACATGCTGGCCACCTCTGAGCTGTGGCACATGGGACAAAGGTAGAATCAACAAATAGCTGGTAATGTCCCTCTGTTTTCTTAATGGGGTGATAAACACTGAATTAGAGGTGAAAAGCATCCCCTGCTGGGCTGGTGGTGGGGGAGGGGCCCTCTCGAATCACAATGTCCTACTGGGGCCTGGCCATGCTCTCTCAGCTCAGCATTGTGCAAGAGAGGGGCGGGCTACTCCATCACCTCCCCCGGCTTCTAGCCTGAGCCACTGCAGGCATGTACCTGCATTTCTGGAATGAAAAGTGAATGTCTATCCACCTCCAAATCAGTTCAAGCGTTGCAGATTATACTAACCTGCAAAGATTGAATCAATTCAGGTTCAGGCTTTTTGAATGTCTCTCCCTAGTCTAGTCGGGTAATTTGGAGTTTCTGGAAGCTTCACTTTAGTTATCCACTGTGTGAAATTGAGGAGGGAAATACATTAAAAATAACCAGGAACTATAAATATTGACCAGAATGAGTAGGTAATAAAATCCATTAAAATAAAGTAAGGGCCTTGTTAGGTCTTATGCTCTAAACCGAACAAATGTTAATTAACTTAGTGTTGTTAGGCTTAGTAAAGCAGTTGTATGGTAAGGAAAAAAACCTGCTTTGACTGTCCTTCATCTGCACACCTATGACTTGCCACTGGAGGTTTTTTGGTGAGCAGGGGCAGGATTAGTCTTTAGGAGCAGGACCCACTCTCTGCTCCACTGGGTAGAGGGTGGGCCCACTACTATGGCAGACTTCAGAAAGACCCAGGGAAGCAGCTTCCCTAGGGCTCTCTGGTCTCACCAAAATAGATGCAGCAGCTCTGAGCTAAGTGTGGAGCCACCAGGCTTAAGCCCTAACAGCCCTGCTCTCAGCACAGAGTTTTTATGTCATTTTCAGCAAGACCAGATTGTTACAGGGCTGCACCGCTAGAACTAGCTCACTCTGAGCTGTGAGGGGTCCAATCCTTTCTCCTCTGAAGCTTAGATAGTGTGACCCTCTCCTTCCTCCCTAGGCCACTGCTGGAAGAAGCAGATCTAGTCTGAGTAGTAGCAGGAGGTGCCATGATCTCTGGATCTCTGGAAGAAAAAAAAGAATCAGGCCCCTTAGAGCTCAGGTGGCACTGATACAGCAGAGTGCAGGATGACAGGCACTGCCTAAGCCTTAGAGAAAAAAGGATCAGGCCCCTTGGAGCTCAGAGCATTCTGGGATACTGAAGGACTTCAACTTGCACAGAACAGTTGTGAGAAGTGGTCACATAGTAATGAAACAGTAACAAAATCAGGTGGGTTGGAGATAATTCTGCCTTGGAGTGACATAACACTTTAAATTGAATAACAAGTGCTTGAAGCTATTCAAAAGGTGTTAATGTGCAGCCAGTCCAGAGGCTGAGAGCCCTAGAAGCCATAGGCTCTAAACTTACCATGTAACAAGGCCCTAGGTCAACTTTCCTCAATCTTTCATAACCATTTACTCTATAAGGTACATGAGTAAACCCACTTGGCTGTAAATCATTCCTTCATGCATGACAGTTCTTCCTCTGTCCTAACATTATTGTTTCTGTAGCCATAGCTCTGCTCTTTTGTAAATATATATGCATAACAGACTGAGTAAAAGATATTCTGTTTTTAATATAGAGAAGTTTTCAAGTGAATGGAATTTTCTTAAAGGATCTCAATGGTTATAAATGATAGAGTTTTTGGCTATATTGATCTTGAACGTTTTCTCTTGAATAAACTTGAATATCATATTTGTTCTCACATAGTGCAGGGTGATTATGAAAACAGTAACTACCTGTTGCACTAAACTTTTTGTAGCTGAATAATTGTTAATTAAGTTAAGAGAGTAAATAGAGATGTTGGTTAAAGAAAGATATTGGAAATTTCATGTACAAGAAAAGGTCCACTGCTTCAGTAAATAGTACAAACACAAATCTAATCATAGACTCTGATTAGGTTTGTCTGAGCTGCAGATCCAAAAAGGAAATGAGATGCCTAAGTTGAAACTTTGGCAAAAAAATAATGAATTTATTCCAAAACAAAACAGCCAAGTGCCTGGATCCCATCTTACTCGCCCTCTGGGCTCTCAGGATTGCACCCTGTTATCTTACCTGCCATGACTTGATGATATAAATAGACACAGAGGCTGCCCCTAAATGTTGGTTGGGCCATGGGATTTCTTCCAGTCCTAGGTCCTTGTCTGGGCTGCAGCCCCTGTGGCCTTGCCCATTTTATTGTGGCTGGGCCCCTCCACCTGAGATCAACTGTCCAAGGACCCTATGCACCTGGGCCCCAGCTCCAGCCTTGCCCAAAGTAGGCTCTGGGCCCCTAAGCTCTTGTCTTGCCCATTGTATGCTCTGGGCTTGTGCCCTTGTTCTTTTCTACCACATGCAACAGTCCCTCAGTTGATAGCAGTGCTCCCCTCAGGCACTGCTTGAGGCCTCCAAATCTCTCAGGGCTCACAGCCAGGCCTTGTTCCTCTCAGTCTTATCTCACTTATGCTGTCTGCCCCATTTTTGTAGGGTTTAGGACCCAGGGTGCCCCTGGCACCCTTCTCAGTGGCTTCTCCCCTACAGTCACAATCTGGTCCTGAAGTTCACACTTTAATACAATGAAAATTACAAATGTCTGCTTCCAAACAAAAGCCTGCCTCCTCCCCCCCACAAAAAACTCTGGCTCAATGTGACACCATGATAATAAGCTAAAACATAATGGCAAAATACTTAACTCTGCTGCCCAGTGATGTAGGGGCTTCCTTGCAGCTCCCCATTATCTAGAGTTCTTACTTTTGGCCAATCAGACCTACCTGTCCCCCCACTCCCAAAACCTCAGCCACAGTCCTGGTTTTACAAGGCCTCTAATCCCCTCTCTGGGTAAGTTGACCAACTACAGCCACTCCAAGTCTGCCTATCACTGGCTGCACCTGGGGCAGGCAGCCTTTTTATTAAAGGACTATCTGCTACTCTTCAGGGGCCTGGAGCAGGCCAGCCATTCCCTGACTCCCTCCCTCCCATTCAGTGATATGATGAGGGTCCTATTACAGGAGGATGTCCATTACTCTCCTTTTGAAACTGTTCCATGTGGCATACAATAATAAAGACTCATTGAGATACAAAGAGAGAGAGAGAGAAAGATAGGTATTGGAAGAAAAATGGTTTTGTAGCCTGGTGGTGAGGGCATTAACCTGGGTTCTAGTCCCTATTCCAAAGACTGTTTATGTATTTTGCATTAAACTATGACTGAAAAAATACAGAAATAGTCCTTGGAAGAGGAACTACAGTTCAAGTGTTCCCACAACTAGGTGTCTTCAATACAGAATGCCTTCATTACAGTTACAATCATAGACCATTTTTGTGCATTCTCTTTCTGGCCAAATGAAATCTTAATTTGTTTTGTGAAGTAGAACAGTATTAATAGGAGGACATGCCAGTATGCATCTCCCTTCCTCCCCTGAAAATTAGCCCTTAGCTTGGTTCACTGCTGTATGGAATTGAGCTCAGTTCTCCCATATTTAGGTTCTCTAGCTACTGAGCTACTGTATGAAATATTGCACCATCTCCTTTCTTTGCTGTCTTTTGAAAAAAAAGTTATTCCTACTCTGCTTTTGAAAGAGAAGCATATCAAAAAGTGCCTACCTCTAGATAGAAAAGAGTTCACAGTGGAAAATCATTAGTAGTGGGAGATGCCTTCTGCCAGGGAAGGTATCTAATAGACACTGCTATTTTAGGGGTTTCCTTATTGGACTTTGCCAGCTCCCCATTTCGTATGCCAACTTTAGGTGACTCCCTGCTTAGCCTGATTTTTGACAAAGCCATATTTCTCCAAGTCTTGTAAAGAAAGCCTAGACCTCAACCACTAGCGTGGTTTCCACTTCAAGGGCCAGCACCCAATTGATCTCTAAGGCTTTAAACATGATTTAGTAAAAAATAGGCACTTAAATCACAAAAAGTGATCACAACCAGTGCTCCCTTAGTGGCTGTAATGCTTGGCAGCTAGAGTCATTTATGACCCCCCCCCGCCACACTTTGCCTTGGTGGGCACGTACACACATGCAAGCATGTGTGCTTACAGCAGCTCAAATAGAAGCGGTGTAAATTTGAGCCGGGGCTTTTTGCCTCAGCGCACGTGCTCGGACATGCACTTTGTTGTGGAGCAAATTGTGCCACTTGGGACAAAATAACCCTGCCTAGCTCCTCCCAGATCAGCAGCCAGGAAGAGCTAGAGCCTGGGGCCAGCACCTGTGCCATCCCCAGCAGTATAAAAAGCTGCCCTGGCCTGGCCCCATCCATAAAAAAAGTTGCCCTGGCATTCAGCTCAGGGCTACTTGCTCTCAGGACCTCCTGGGGCCCAGCCAATTGATACCTGGGGACACCACCTCTTGTGCCAGCTGGACTGCTACAGCAGCATCCCAAATCCATTTTTTAAAATACCCCCAAATCCACATTCTTCCACAGTTAAAAAAAAAAAAAAAACACTCTACACACACACACACACACACACACACACACACACACACACACACACATCTAGAGAGAGTGATCAGTTGCATAATGCTTTATTGGTATATTTACAATGTTAAAGCAGTGAGCAGTGTGGAAGCCTACCAGTGTCTCTATCATCATGATGAAATAAATTCTAAATACCTATATCTGTTGATTTGTGCTTTTGGTTTTCTTCACACATGATGGGTGTATGATGGGGGAATGTGGTGTTTGCAGAAAGGGGGTGAGAAGGGTGTGGCAGAAGGAGTGTGGATGTGTATGGTGGGATGTAGGTTGGTCTGTGGGTAGGTGTGGAATGCCCCCCACCACCCAATGTCCCAACCCCCCCATGGAGGGCCACAGCCCCTATTCCCCACTGGGTCCCAGCCCCCCTGCCCAGGGTCCCAGGCACTCTGGAGACCCACCCCCACCTAGGGCCCCAGCTCCCCCCTGGAGGGCCACAGCCCCTATCTCCCACGGAGTGCCAGCTCTCCTGCCCAGAGTCACAAGCACTCTGGAGGGTCCCAACCCACCTGCCCAGGGCCTGTAACCAACCTTTCATAGAAATAGTTGGGGGACTATGTGCTGAGCTGAACCAAGTCCTGCTGGCCCTGGGGCTGCTCCTGCTGCCCAGGTGGGCTGGTTTCATGGTGGCAGGACCCAGTGCGGCATTTGAGGACCACGTGCCAGGCCCAGCTGAGTCCTGGGGCCCCTCTGCCACCCAGTCGGGCTGGACCCATGTCAACAAGACTTGGTGTGGCATGTGGGGATCTTGGGCTAGGCTCAGCTGGGTCCTGGGACCTCTCTGTAGCCCAGCCAGGCTGGGCCCATGGTGATAGGACCCAGCGCGGCACACGGTCCCCGTGTGCCAGGCCTAGCCAGGTCCTGCTGCCCTTGGAGCCACTCTGCTGCCAGCTGGACCCTTCCTATAGCAGCAGGACCTAGCCTGGCAGGTGGTGACTGCGCGGAGCCAAGCAGGGTCCTGCTGGCCCTGGGGCTGCTCGTGCCATCCAGCTGGACTGGGGAGCATGAGCAGCCCCAGGGCCGGCAGCACCCAGCTCGACTCTGTGAGGTCCCCACACATGAGGCCAGACAGCATGAGCAGCCCTGGGCAACATGAGCAGCCCTGGGCTGGGCAGCTGGCAGGACCTGGCTAAGCTCTGTACAGTCCCCATGTACCAGGTTGGGCTGGCCAACATGAGCAGCCCAGGGACCATGCAGCTTGTGCTGTCTGGCCCGGCCTGGTGCACGGGGACTGCACAGAGCCAAGCCAGGTCCTGCTGGCCCTAGGGTTGCTCATGCTCCTCGGCCCAGCCAGGTGCGCAGGGACTGTGGAGAGTCGAGCTGGGTCCAGCTGGCTGCCTGGGTCAGGGCATCTCATGCTGCCTGGGGCTGCTCATGCTGCCTGGCCTGGCCTAGTGCATTGGGACTGCATGGAGCCAATCCAGGTCCTGCCAGCCCTCGGGCTGCTCATGCTCCCCAGTCCAGCCAGGTGGCATAAGCAGCCCCAGCATTGGAAAGACCTGGCTCGGCTCCACACAGTCACTATAGAACTGCACTATAGAAAGGGCCTGGCTGGGCGGCAGGACCCGATGTGCCGCACTGGGTCCTGTCACCATGGGCCGAGTCCCAGGGCCAGCTCCTGCCTCTGCCCCTGTGTCTGCTGGGGGGAGGGGGGGGAGGACTGGCCCAGCCCCATGTGGCTCTCTGGTCTGGATTTGCACTGGAGTGGGTCACAGGGCTCTGGGAGGTGAGGCTCCTGTGCACGCCTCCCGGAGCTGTGCGACCCACTCCAGTGCAAAGCCAGACTAGCGAACCGCAGGGATCTGGGCCAGGTCCTCACCCCCTGCAGCCCCAGGGACATCCTTCCCGCCACTCCCCAATACCCCCCCACATCCCCCTGTCACCCCTCACCCATCCACACCCATGAAACTCCCCCCCCCACACACTTACCTTGGACAGTGCTGGGGGCCAGGGGCAGCAGGAACACCAAAGAGATGATCTGGGCAAAACCAAAGGGGTTTGAAGTGGGGCAAGAGGCGACACTTGTCTGGACACGCCCAACAGGATCAAGAGGCACCTAAACCTGGGCTATTGATCATCCTCAAGAAGTAAGGAGCTAGATATTAGGCCTACTTCATCTTGAAGGGATTCAAAACCTATATCCCCCACTTCTCAGGAGACTACTCTATCACTAGAATATGAGATAATCTAAGTGTGGGACCTTTCCACTCCTCCTATGGAAGCTGACCTACTGGGCATCCAAGACCGAGGGATTCATGAGGCCAAAAGGAAACTCTGTAGAATAATGGTTATAGTATTCCCTTAGGGCGAAGGTTAACAAATGACTTCCTAATTTAAACTGCTTAAACAAAATATTAGATAGGATATTAAAAGGATGTAGTTATGTTTTAAGGTTGAGTTCTGTGGTCTTATCCCAACAATTCATAGAGAAAGCAAACAAGAAAAATAGTGTTTTGATGCTGCTTTTTCTAGTAATAAAGAAGCTGTTAATTAAGTGGCCAGGCCTTGAAACAAGGTTGTCATACCACTAGAAGTCAATATACGAGGGATTTCATGTCTTCTTTACATACAAAACCAAAGATCAGTGCCCACCAGTCTATTGTGTTGTTTATACAAGATTTAGATCAAGGTATAGGGATTTACCTACTCACAAGTGTTTTCTGAATCTAATTAGCACAGGAAGAAAAATTATTCATGAGAGCCAAAAGCTGAGTATCTGGGATTGATGAAAGCAGAATTTCCCAAATTTACTTGCATATATGATTACCAACAAAGGCAATCCAGATAATTGAATCATTACAGTCCTTTTTAAATGGAGGCATTCTAGAGCAGAATGTCGTGTAAAAACAGGTTTTTAAAGATGTGATAACATGGTCATGATAAACTAAGACCATTTCAGGTGGAGACTGAAGTACCTTTTATATACTTAATTTATTATATTTTTCAGTATATCTATACAGCATATCCAGTTGAAATATTTTCTCCTAGCTATTCTGTATTGTCCTGTCATTGTTCAGGGTGCTATTTAAGTAAAAAAATACTAATTTTTAATTGGCTTACCAATAGAAAATGTCTTGGTTGATATCATGGAACAAGATATGATTCATATTTTTTTTTATTGTAGTCTCACAGATTCTACTGTCAAATTCTATTGTAAAGCCAGTCACAAAGGCACTGACATAAATATTTAAAAAGGCAGTAGCACCATCAATATATAGGGTAAACACAGAAAAAGAACAACAATCTTGGCTCAATTAAACTATGACAAATTATTTGAACTCCAGCTATGGATTTTGTCGTATGGGGAGAAGCAGCAGTACAAGTGCAGAAAAACTAAGAAAGGAATGTTTATAAACTTAATTATATTGGGTAAGATGACCTATATTTTGGCTCTCTGTCTAGCTTTGTCTCAGTAACTAGCTGTTCTGAAACGGCATATAAAATGGGTAGAAACAGTTCTTTTAGCTAATCTCAATAGTACACCTTATGCCTACTGGCATATTTCAGATCGTCCCATACCTTTTAGATATCTCCATGCTAACATAATTAGCCAGTGGTGTCATGATGGCCAAGAGAACAGCAGTGGTGGCTGCTATATTTGCACCCTCACTCTAGTCAGTACCCAGGGCTGGTGCCTTAGTCACCCCTCCTTAGTTATGCTAAGGCAACATAGGTACCTATAGAAAATGGAAGGGATTCGACACAAGAGGAATTTTGGTGTTTCCTTTCCTTCACTCACCTCCATCCATTGCTAGTGTGGCAATGTGGGATTCAGACCTACAGGAAAAGAAGGGGATACTAACATTTAGGGACCCATAACTGTCTTCATTTTAGGGTAGTGTTACAGTAATGTTGTAGCTGTTATGGTAGAGGTAATAATTATATGACAGGCAAGGATTATATTGGGTGATATTCTTTATTAAACCAACTGCATGGTTGGGATAAAATTCGACAAGCTATTGCACCCTTGCAAGCTTGTCTGACTTTATCCCAACCATGCAGTTAGTTTAATAAAAGGTATTACTGCCAAAAAAATCCTTGCCCCTTACATTCAACACTGACAAGTGCAAGGTGCTGCACCTGGGGAGGAAGAACCAGCAACATACCTACAGGCTGGGGAACTCCCTTCTTGTCAGTGCAGAGACAGAAAAGGATCTTGGAATCATTATTGATGCCAAAATGAACGTGGGAAGACAGTGTGGGGACGCGGTCAGGAAGGCCAACTGCACCTTGTCATGCATCCACAGATGCATCTTGAGCAGGTCCAAGGAGGTGATCCTCCCCCTCTATACGGCACTGGTCAGGCCGCAGTTGGAGTACTGTATCCAGTTCTGGGTGTTGCACTTCAGGAGGGATGTGGACAGCATTGAGAGGGTCCAGAGGAGGACCACCTGCATGATCAGGGGCCAGCAGGGCAGGCCCTACGAGGAGAGGCTAAGGGACCTGAACCTGTTCAGCCTCCACAAGAGAAGGCTGAGGGGGGATCTAGTGGTCTGTTACAAACTAGTCAGGGGGGACCATCAGGCATTGGGGGAGTCCCTGTTCCCCCGAGCACTACCAGGAGTGACTAGAAATAACAGTCACAAGCTGGCTGAGGGTAGATTTAGACTGACATCAGGAGGTGCTACTTCACAGTCAGGGCAGCTAGGATCTGGAACCAACTTCCAAGAGAAGTAGTGCTGGGTCCTACCCTGGGGGTCTTTAAGAGGAGGCTAGATCAACACCTTGCTGGGGTCGTTTGACCCCAGTACTCTTTCCTGCCATGGCAGGGGGTCGGACTTGATGATCTGGCAAGGTCCCTTCCGACCCTACCAACTATGAAACTATGAAACATTCTAGAGGTAATTTTTCCTTATTGTTCTTCATTTGGTAATACACTGCCCCATACAGGAGCAAGTAGCTTGGGCAATAAGGCGATACAGTTAATTATTACCACTTAGCATGCTAAGCCCATAAGAATTTCTGCATATGTTTGACTAACAGATGTATAAGAAGGTAAATCTGTTTACACTGACCATAAGGAAATCAGTTTTAGTATGAAATTGATTACCTTTAATCTTAGCTTCTGCAGTACATATGCTATGCAAGTGTTGTTTGCAAGTGTTAATTAGCCACTATATGTTAAAATATTTTGAGAAATGAGCTATATAGTATCATTGGTCACAAATGTATCCAAATATTTTAAAAGCCAGCTGCAGTATTTAACCTCAAGACCTTGCTTCATCCAGTGAAGTCATCTGAGTTCATAATTTGACCTCAACCTGGCAAATATTTATGTACTTCGCTTTTTATACTGCTCTCAGTTCCATTGCAGCAAAAGGTTTGGGACCTTAGCAAACAGCACTTTAAATTTACCTGACATTGATTTCAATGTTGTTTTTTTTATTATTATTGTGTTATATTATCAGTCTTCACTGCAAAGATAATGTGAATCATCAAATCAGTGTTAGAAAACACAACCCTTTACCTTAAATTTATGCAAACATAATCAAACATGCTGGTTTCAGCAAACTAAAATGGGAGTACTGATATTAATAGTTTTGTGAAACAACCTGAATCAGGAGATCATTTAAGGGTAAGAATTTTGCTCTTGTGAGCCACACTGGAAGTGCTCTCTTAGATCAGGACTGTCCAACTTCCAAGTAGTCAAGATCTACATGTTTTGCAAGCCACACACTGCACCATGCAGTCCCTCTATGGTGGGCAGTTCCCTAGCACTGTACCACATGCCCTCATGTTGCACTGTCCTGTACTAACTGCCTCTCCCACTGCTGATCCATAATGCCGCACAGGATCCATAGGTCCCCCCCACCAAGGCCTATGACTGTGGGCTTCACTGCCTCATGCCACCCCTGCCTGGCTTGGGGGTGTAATTCAGACTCCATGGCACCAGCAAGAGTCCAATGTGAGGAGTGGTGGCCAGACTGAGAGCCCAGGAGCTGCAAGTTAACCTCTTGAGAGCTGCATGTGGCCTGTGGGCCACCAATTGAACATCCTTGTATTTGTTCTTTGGAATAGTAGGAGAGTGGCTGATTATGGAAAGAGGGAACAAATCTCAATATGTTGTTGGGAGTGGGGTGTTTTTTGGGGGGGGTTTATTTTCTTCAGTTTTGGGTTTGTTTGTTTTTGGGTGGGGGGGTTGTATTTTTTTCTGTTTATTCTGTTTTTTTCTTTGTCTTTTTTTTTTTTTTTTTTTTTTTTTTTTTTTTTTTTTTTTTTGAAGTGCAAAAATATTTAGCCATGGCAGGAAAGATCTGTTTTAATGATGGAGCAATCAAGTGTTTCATGTACCTAAAAATCCTGAGCAGATGCAGACCACCTTCTAAATGAAATACCATTGCAGTAACCTCAGTTTAATTTAAGTGGGGAACAGGCTACTCCCAGTTCTGTTTTTATGATAGTGATACAGAGATGGAAGTAAACCAGAATTGTTTATGTTAAAATAGTTGAAAAATTATTTGCATGTTCACAGAATAATAGAATATAGCTTATTGGCTTGCAAATTACATTGAATAATACTGCTGGAAAAGCTTAAAAATGAATTTGCCTTCTCTATATTGCTTTTCTACAGAAGTATTAATGGGGAAGGGTTTGTTTCTTGGGTTTTTTGTGTGTTTTTGTTTGGGGCTTTGTAGGTTTTTTTGGGTGTTTTGGGTTTGTTTGTTTTTTAATCTTCTGGAGCCTCATTGAGTTGGTTGTTTGGAAAAGGAAAAAATTATCATTTGGATAAACTAAGTAACAGTCTCTCAACCAGACAAAGAACAAAAAGATACTAGGAGGAAAGCACTCACGATGGCACATATTGGCATATACTTATAAAATGCTTTACCTTTGTCATGAATATACATATCAGATTTCAAACATATTAGAGCTAGAGGAGAACATGTTAAATAAATAGTGTATTTGAATCCGTCCACATGCAAGCAATCTTATGTTCAAAGATATATCAGTAGAATGATATACACAGTTGCAAGATAAAAGATATATACAGTTGAATGTTAAAAGATATCACCCAGAGGCCTCTGCCAGGGATGTTAACATCTCCCACAAACCAAGTTCTACAGCAATGGGTGAGTGGCAGTGGGGATAGGAATAGTGATCTTTGGGACTCCCTAGTCACAAATCTGCACATAAGCGGTGGTTGTGTGATGATCATTTTGCACTTACCAAGACAGAAGTACAATTTGGCAGCTGTGGACATGACTGAGCAGTCCTCTTTTGGATCCCCTCTGCTCACCCTGAATGGAGAAGGGGCTGGAAAAGATGCCTAAACACAGGCTGTCTCATTCCCTTGGATGAATTGCTACATCCAGCAAACTCTACCTATGGCCAAACCCAACAAAATAAAGTACTGAAATTTGCCACGTGTAATATCCACACTCTCATGGACTCCAGGAGCAGTGAGTGTCCTGAAAGAAGAACCACCATAGTAGCTAGAGAACTTGTAATATATAACATCAATATTGCTGCCCTATGTGAGGCTACACCTTTTTTTTTTTTTTTGGAAAGAAAAGTCACTTGAAGAAAGGCTCACTCACAGGATTGGCTTTGCTGTCAAGAACAAGATTTTTAGTCAGCTTTCAGAATTCCCTGTGGGCTTTAATGCATGCCTTATGATGCTCTGGCTCAATCTCAGTAACAACAAGTATGTTAGGGTCATTAGTGAATATGTTCCCATGCTAAAAAATGAAAAAGTCAACATGGAACAGTTCTACTGTGCTCTTGACACAGGCCAGGCTGCTAATGCCAAGAAAGACAAGCTCCATCCTCCTGGATGACTTCAACGCAAGACTTGGGTGACACTGAACTTTGGAGTGGCACCACTGGGAGAGAGGGGGTGGGGAAAGCCAATTCCAATTGTATCCTCCTCCTCAGCAAATGTGCACAGCATGACTTGCTCACCACAAATACTATCTTCCGACAGTGTGACAAATATAAGACCACTTGGAAACAACCACGCTCCAATCACTGGCACCTGTTTATCTATATGATTGTCAGAGCCCATGATCATACTGATGTCTGTATCATCCAAGTCATGAGAGGTGCAGATAACAGTTGGATGGACAACCATTTAATCAGATCAATCATGGACATGCAACTTCCTCCACAACGCTGTAAACAACTGAAAGGAATGCAGAAGAGATTTAACGTCAAGGCACTTCAGGACCAAGCTAGATATGAGGCTCTTCAGCAACACCTTACTGAGAGGTTCCCCAACCTACCTGATGATATCAAGGATATCCAGGCACATCGGGAGGAATTTAAGAATGTTATTAAAAAACTGAACCAATTGGATAGTCCATTTACTGTCACCGAGATTGGTTTGATAAAAATAATGAAGAATTCCTAGCACTTACCATCAGAAGAGAGCCCCATTCTGCAGTTGGCAAAATGAAACCTCTAACAACAAAAATGAGAGGCTTATCACTGGCTTAAAACTGTAGTTCATTGGAAGCTATGGTAAAGCAAGAGCCAGTGGTGTCAAGTGAAGGCCATGGAGATCCAGAGTTTTGCTGATCAATATGACATGAGAAGCTTCTTTTAAGCAATAAAAACTTTCTACGAGCCACATTCCAATGGTCCAACTCCCTTGCAACCCCAGGGTGGCTCCATCCTTATCACAGATAGTGTATCCATCAAACAATACTGCAAGTAGAACTTCAAGATTCTACTCAACCTTGAATCTGAGATCTCAGCTGCCACTGAGTCCATCCCTCAACACCCAGCAATAGAATCTTTTGCTGATCCCCCATCCTTCAAAAAAGTCTGGAGTGCCATCACTCAGACCAAGAATAATAAGGTGCCAGGACCAGATGACATTCCTCAGAGGTCTTCAAAGCTGGTGGAACAGCACTAACACAAACTAACACAAAGACTTCACCAACTTCTCATCAAAATACAGGTAAAGGAGGAAGCTCCACCTGACTTAAAGAATGCCAATATTGTGAGCATCTTCAGTGTGTGGGAACTACCACAGCATTTCTCTCCTCTCCGTTGCCGGGAAGATTCTTACTCACATCCTTCTGAATTGTCTCCTCCCCTTTCCCAAAAATGTCCTTCCAGAATCTCAGTGTAGCTTTAAACCATCATGGCGTACTACCAACATGATTTTTGTTGCACGAAAGATTCAGGAGAAGTGTAGAGAGCAACACCAGGTGTTTATGGCATTCATTGATCTAACCAAGGCCTTTGACTCCATCAATTGTGTAGCCTTATGGAAGGTGCTGGCCAGGTTTGGCTGTCCACAGAAGTTCATCAGTGTCCTCAGGCTACTCTATGATTGTAGGACCATCACAATCCTTTGCAGTAGATCACAGACAGACCCATTTACCATCCTTACTGGTGTCAAGCAAGGTTGCATCATCACCCCAACCCTTTTTTCCATCTGTCTTGCTGTGATTTTGATTCTCATCTGTGACCTCCTTCCTCCTGGAATTGGGCTTGAGTAGCAATCAAACAGGTTGTCAGCTTTTCAACCTGTAGTACTTTCACAGCAAAACAAAGTTACCAAAACTGTCATCACTGACCTTCACACACTGAGACCAATCTGACAGCTGCGTTATCTTTGCACACATGGAGACCAATCTGCAGTCCACCCTTGACATTTTGCCAGGTGCCTATCATACCTGGGACTCTCCATTTAATATTGGGAAGCCCAAGGTGTTCCATCAGTTTGCCCGAGCACAAGCTGCCCCCCTCCCCCCACAAATTACCATTGGTGGAAAACCCCTGGAAAATATACAGCATTTCCCATACCTTGGCAGCCACCTCTCTTGGTCAGTCAGTATTGATGTAGAAATCAAACATAGCATTCACTGTGTTAACATATCCTTCAGAAAGTTGTTTCACCATCTCTTTACCAACCAAGATCTGCAGATGGAAACTAATATCCTGATCTACGATGCAGTGGTTATCCTCATGTTCCTCTGTGGTGTGAAATGGATGACATATCAAAGCCATCTTAAGCATCTGAAATGGTTCCATCAGTGTTGCCTCAGGAAGATACTTCACAATAGATGGGAAGACCACTGCACCAATGCTAGCACCCTCTCTGCAGCTAACATAATCAGCATGGGGGCAAAGGCCATGTAACAGCAAGTCCACTGGGCTGGCAACTGTGTGTGGATGGCTGACACTCATCTCCTGAAGCAAGTCCTTTTCTCTTAACTCAGTCATGGTAAGAGGACTCATGGAGGATAGAGGAAGTGCTACTAGAACACCTTGAAAGCATACCTTAAGAAGGGTGGCATCACCCTTATAAAGTTGGAAGTGCTGGCTGGTAACAGGTCCATGGCACTGCACCATACATACATCAAGCTACAGCCCACTTCAAAGAAAACCACTTTGCTCAAGAAGCCAAGAAATGGCAGAGAAGGAAAGAAAGCACACAACATCCTGGCCAACAGCTATACTCTCCCCAAGGTACCACCTGTCATATCTGTGGAAAAACTTGAAGAGCATAGATTGGACTATTCAGCCATTTTATAATTCACCAATAATCCCTTCCCCCACCTCCCCAACAGACATTACCCTCGTATTGAGTCATAGCCAAAGAAGACTATACAGTTATATCTTTTATTTCTGAGTTGGTTTAACTGAATGCAAAGCAAAATAAGTTATTAAACATAACATGTCCCAGGGTGGCTTATGTGGTCTCATGGGTATGTTTTAAGATCGTTTAAATACTGTTTATGATGAGTGGACCAAGAGGAAGTAAAAAAAAAGGTAGGAAAAAATTAAGCTAGGTAGTATTTTTTTTCCACAGAGACAAGCTGTACATTTTCCAGATTTTTTCAAGGTATTCTGAGAGATTTAAAAAGCTGCATAGCTGATTTTTATTTTTCTAATTAAAGCTACATTAGAAATCTCTATGCAGAGTACAGCTAAGTGACTAAATTAAAATGAATAATTTATCCAATGAATTCTTTTTGCTCACAAAAATATCCATGAGCAGTTCTAAGGTTCCTCATCCTTACTTATTTCTTTGGCTTGTTTTAAATTCTGTGGAAAACTCCTCCTTTTGTGGGGAAATAGTATCCATTTGGGGGGATAAGGGGGTAGAGGGTGTCACATACTTTATAGAAGGAAAAATTGCCACCCAAGCCTCCTTCCCTCTTCTAGTTTTGAACGACAGAGAGCTGGCAATGATGGGATTATATGAAATACATGCATTTAAATCCAAAACCTTCAAGTTCTAGAAAGGGTTCAGATGCAAAGTTCTAATTATGTTTAGTTCTAGTTCCAGTTTATAAATATGTATTTATTCATTGTTTATATTGAATTTCATTTACCAAATTGACCTTAAAACCTTCTTCAGAATAATAATTTTTTTCTCATAATGTTTAGACAATTGCACAGAATATACTGTGGTCCTTACTTAGATGAATAAACAAACACTTCTATGACAGTGATTCAAAAATGTAAGTTTTATATATCATATTTACCCAAATCCAAGATGACTGAATTTAAGATGACCTCCCAATAATAAATTACATACTATAAATATAATATAATATAATATAATATAATATACAGGCAGGGGTCTGGCCCTTCACCCCTGTTGCTGACTTCCCCACCATAGCTGTGGGGGAGGGGGACATACATTTTATACATATATAAAGATCACGTGTATCATAGATGTATTAGTGGAAAGCCTCCCCCATGGCTATGGTGGGGAAGTCAGCAGCAGGAGTGAAGGGCCAGACCCCTGCCCATTGCTCCCCTGCCCCGTGCCTTCCCTGTCTCTCCCCCATGTCACTTGATCTATCAGTGCTCTGATGCTGGTGCCTTGCAACTCTTCGCCCCGTGCTTGTGCCTGACTCTCACTGTCTGCTTTCATACAGCCTGCTCGCAATCCTTTGCTTCCTAGTGCCTGTCCCTGGCCCCTGCCACTTGCCCCATCCCTCCTCCCCTGCCACTTACTTCTGCTGCAGCTGTACACCAGCTGTGGGATTGTCAGCAGAAGCAGTAGCCCTGGCCTGTATCCAGCGCTACCCACCCAGAGAAAAATGGCAACAGGTCCTGGTCAGGCCAGGTCAGGACTGGAACAACTGGACCTGGAGAGAGTAAGGGGGAGAAGAGACAGCTGGGTTTGGGTTGGGGAGAAGCAGGCTGCATGGCACCCCTGTGCTCCACTGATGTGTACACATAGGTCTCCCCCACTTGCTCACTGCCATCCCATGGTCTGCCCCATGCTTCCCCTGCCACACACACACTCCCCTGCAAAATGAGACATCTTGACCTGGGGCAAGTGATGGCTCAGCTCCGGCTTCAGCCCTGAGCCTCAGGCTGAATCATGTTTGCATAGCTAACAGTGCTAACATTTTATGTCACCCTGCAGCACCCCTGAAAAATTCTTGCAGTGCCCCAGGGTGCCACAGCAATCTGGTTTCTAATCACATGGTTGAGAATCACTATTTTAAACAGAAGCTGGGACAGAGTGGCATCTTAGAGACGAACTGGTTCAGACAGGCATGGACTTTCTTGAGGCAGCAACCTACTTCATCACATGGAACTCACAAAATAGGTTATTTCCTACAAAAGTTTGTTCCTCTCTGAACTAGTTAGTCTCTAAGGTGCCACCTCCAATACCTTCTGCCTGACTTAAGACTAACATGTAACCACCTTGTTTACAACTTTTAGAAAGATATCCCTGAACTGATGTAGGATTTCATGTTTTTAAGTCATCCCAGGCAGATGCCTATTCAGCCTCGTTTTGAAAAACCTCCAAAGAACTTCTATAGGCAGCTTGTTACATTGTCCTACTGCTCTTACTGTTAGAAAAGTGGGGGGGAGGGTCATTTATTTGGGTTTTTTTTACCTAAATCTGCCTTGTTGATCCTTGTCTGTTGCCTCTGTGCTGCATACCATGCCAGCCATATGTTGTAGGGTAAGACCAACCCTGGATACCCCCCACAGGCCAACAACACATGACCACCTGCTCTGGTGATGGCATGTGGCCCCTTGCCCCCCAGACAGCACTGGCAGAGTTTGGCCCCTGTTCCCTGGGCAGAGTTGGCAGTATGCAGACCCCTCACCATGCAGGCTATGTAGGCAGTGTGTGGACCCTGGCTGCATGGCAGCAGAAGATGTCACATGGGCTATATGTTAACTGTTCACAGGCTTCATGTGTCCCATGGGCCGCTTACAGGCCTGTTGTAGGTTGCCTGTGGCCTTCAGGTTCCCAGTTAGACAACCTTGTTTAAAAAAATTAAAAATAACTATCATGTCTCCCTCTGATTCCCACCCCCTCCCAAATTTATTTAATTTTGTCAATGTTTTTTCATTTGGCTTGCAAACTGCCATCCTCATTTCTCTTCTCTGGAGCCTCTCTGGTTTCCTATGTTCTCCTTAAAACATGGTGTGCAAAAGTGGACACAGCACTGCAGTTAAGACTTAAACAGTACTAAATATAATAATCTCATATGCAATGCTCCTGTGTCTTGAATATAATACCTTTTTAATGCAACCACATTTCTGAATTTGTCCATAACTTCCATATTCTTCTTAGTAGTCCCACTAAGTCAGTTATTTCTTTTTCTTGTTGCATATTGTTTTTCTCTATACATATCATTTAATCTTTCTTGAATTTATTTTGGATTTCCATAATCCAGTTTTTTAATTGATTAATATATCCCAAATGTAAATCCTGTTCTCAAAGTTATACTAAAATACAGCCATATGTCTACCTCTTTTATCTACCAAACAATTTATCTGTGTTTGTTTGTGTATATACATTTTATTGAATTCCTCTGTTGATGCACTGGGCTTGAATCATTTCAATGAGAGTTTGGTGCTTAATCTGCCTAAGTACTTTTTTGGCCAAGTACAGATATTAAACTTTTACCAGTATAAGTGATCAGAAACCAGTCTAGACCCATAACAGAACAGAAATTCAGCACACATAGACTGGTTTAAAAATAGCAGAACCTAGTTTAAGATTTGCACCCCTCCTTGCCCCTCCCCACCAAAGGGCAAATGTGTGTTCTGTTTGCTACCAGTCTAAACTAGGCCCTTACAGAAAACTGCATAACTTAGAACAATTCCCTCTCGGGATTTTTGAATGTCTGTACCTAGCCTTTGTGTGACTGTTTCTGAGTATGTATGTGCATCTTCAGGTACATGAATGAATTTGTAAATGCTCTTATTCCTTAAATAATCTGATTTATATTTAGATGCTTTAAGATTGTAAGGCCTTACTAGTCTTCAAAAATGTGGTACATTATAAGTGTGCATATCTAAAAACTGAACATCTGAACTTCTGATTTTTGATATCTCTAGATTTAACCCCCCATAATCTCAAATCATCTTAAATGTTTGATTGTGGCTCAGGTCCAAAACTTGAAGGAAGAAAAGCAGGGAGCAAGAAGTCTTTACTTTCTCTTGGAAAAAGTTGGTAAGGTCTATATAAAAAGGGCAATGGAGACAGAAGGTGTGTGGGTTTCAGTCAGAAGTTGGAGATAGTGGAAAGTCAGCTGAGTACATAACTTAAAGTAGTTGAGTGGACATATTTGGTTAGGAATGTACTACAACAAAATTATATTCTTTTATTTAAGAATAAAGAGGAAATTTAAAAATAGAGTTGTTACCTTAAAAAAGTTTTTCAGTCTTGCCACTTGAGAGTTATTGACATGTCTAATTACAAAGAGCAGTGTGAATGCTGTTGTAATGTTAATTACTCACAAAATAAAAGAGTATAAAGTGTTTAGTAGTGCTCTTTGTATGATCATAATATAGAGTTTTTTTCTTAAAACTGATCTAAAATGAGGAATGTTACAATTGAAATTCTGCCTTTAACTGCCTTTAATGATCCCGAGTATGCATTTTGTTATAGCACATGCAATATGTGAAATTACTGACTGTTTGAAAAGAAGCTGGTATAGGTATGACAGAAAGGGGGCCAAGAAAAGTGTTAGCTTAATTTTTGTAGTTTGGACATTTAAGATTCATGGCATCATTTCATTTGGTGAGTATTTTGTACTTTCTTATAATCAAACTTTGGAGACAAAAAAGATTAGTTCTTAGCCTCATGCCCTGGTTTGCTTAAGCAGTTATTTGTTTAACTTTAATGGCATAAAAACTTGAAGATTAAGTATATTTGACCTATTATTAATTAGTTGCTAAGCATATAGCTGTACTACCTTAGGGCGTGAAGAAGCATTCATGGGACTCAACTCAGGTTTAGGCAACTTAGTTTAAGGTTCCCCCCTTTGCTTGCATACCATGCCAAGGGGCTCCTATGAGAGAACTCCACTCACACACAGCACCGTAACCTGGGGCACAACAATAAAAAAAACCTACCAGGCCCCATTTCTTACTATCATATTGCTGTGCCTGGGGTTGGGGCACAGTAGGCAAGCATGGAGGGGACTCCATACTTGAATCCCCTACAAAGGGCTTCTCTTGGTGTGCCTGATTTGCAAGCCTGAAGCAGGCACCCCTTTTGCAAGTTCCCTCTTACACTTGCAGAAGCATTTAAGGGGAATCCTCTGCATCAGCAAGGGTAGGTTTCCCTGACTTGCTGACACATTTCCTAATTTGGGGGCACTTTTCCCACAGGATCAGGCCCTTGAAGCCCCAGAAGGGACAGCAGTCCGTCCCTGTGGGATGAAAACCCAAGCAATGTCTATAGATGTCAATTAAGAAAATTGGCTGTGCTGTGACATCGCAGTACAGCTGACCACCCTGCAAAATGGATGTGTATTCCTAGCCAAAGTCTCTCAGTGTAGCCTTTTATCCATCTTTGAATTCTGCTTGTGGCTCTTTTCTGCATCCATGTCAGTTCTCCAACATCCTTTTTAAAATGTGGGTACTAAACTAAATATCTATTCCACCATTGGTCTCAGTGCTGAATACAGAGGAAATAAAATCATGAGTCAATAATGCAGTCTTCATTATACACATAACCTTGGCCATTTCACACATTACATACATAAATTTTGCCATACGCACTTTAGTTTCAGAATGTGGGCCTAACAGGTTCATAAATTAGTACCTTATCTAATCCCACTTGGAAGATTGGTGGCATGCAGGATTTGAACACAAAGGAATGGTTAGGCAACAGCATTCTTGTATCTAACCATACTGAATGCTGGAAATGGATCTTTATCTATAGACTGCATGTCGTTATAAAATATGCCAGAGTCTGTGCAGCAATTGTATGCTTAGAAATAAATTCTTATATTTTATTCTGGATGCTGCTGTGATTTACCATTGTGGTGGATGAATAAAGTAATCTCTAAGCTTCTAGTTGGGATTTTTATGTGTTGTTACAAAAGGGGCAGAATTAAGGTTGCATACTGCTTAAGTGTGCTTTTCTAATATTTAACTGCTAATGTTTCTATTTAACTTAGTTTTCCTATTTTTGGATACATTTTGGCATGGAGGGCCTTACCTTTGAATATCCACCTTCATTTTCTCTACAAGTATTAGGCAGTTTTATTATCTAAAATATTGACTGAAGATAACTATCACTAGTATTTTTTTCCTACAGTTAATAGTATGAAAATATTTGCAGACTAGTATCCCCAGGAATGAAAAATATAAACTATTTCTTACCTTCTTGTCTTAAAAAACAGCTACTAAAGAGAGTTCCTCAAGCCTGTTAAGTGGCATACTTTGTTTTCTTTTTTGCTTTTTTAATGGTGGTGAGCCAAATTTTAGTTTCACAACTTTTTTTCTGGTATATGTGTAACAAATTAGTAATTTATAAAGTCATTTTTCAGAAGTAGGTTTTGTTAAAAAAAATTAAAACTTGTTGAAAGATGAGGTATAAAATTGTGCAATGCTAAGAAATTATTACAAAAAACAAAACAAAACTGTAGTACTTAGCCAAAAGTATATTCATAGTGAAGAGAGCTAATAGCATATAAAATATGACTCACTATACTGATGCTCTTCCAGATGGAGAAAATAACAGATTGGCTGAGAATAATTAGATATATTAAAAAAATTAAGTGACTTGCTGTCCTCTAATACATTTATTAAACTTTCTTCATTTCATGACAGTTACTTGAAGTAATGTTCTCAAAATAGGAGATTATTAGATCGAAATATTCTTATTCCTTAATAGTTTAATCGTCAATGGCTGTGCACAGATAATCTCCTTCCATCTGTTAGGCAGATCTGATATCTAAAACATTTTTACTGAATATATCTATTACTGCTTATTTTAATATAATTCATATTTTAATCATATTTGCAGCTTGGGATCAATGTGTGCTGCAGTCCGGGTGTACGTGTCTGGGAGCACTGCAATTTATTGCTACACACTAATGGCACATGTAGATGCACCCTTTAATAGGTAGAGTTCCAACATCAAATTCTGTAGCCTAGATTAAATGATTGTTGTAGAGAAGGGGATGATAACACAAAAGTGTGTTAAATTACATAACATATGGAAATGAATCGTTGAAAGAACTCTTAACATGAGATGCTGAATAACACAGGTTTATGAGCAAGTCGGCAAAAAGATTGGCTTTGTGCTTAGCTAGCAGCCATAGGTTATGAGTGCTGGATGCAAAGAAATGCATCTCCAGGCTTGATGCTCTGTGTCTGCCTGTGTTGGTGCACCAAAGGAAAAAAATATATAACTAAAAAAAATTGCATCTAACTAAAAATACAGAACATGAACAAAGATTTGACCCAAGGTAATCACATTTCAGCATCATAATATGAAACTGAGGACATAAAAGATCTTATTAAGGGACCAAGACAGAAGGGAAATAGAAAGGCTTTACAGCATGAAACTATTTAAATATTTAATATATAAAAAATATTAGGCAAACATATGCATAGGGCTAGCTAGAAAAAATACTCTTTCTAAAATAGTTTGAGATTTTGAATTTTGCTTTCTGCATAAAAATAAAAATTATAAATATCAAATTATTAAAGGTGGGGGGAGGGGGGCAGAGAACGGGAGAGGGAGTGGACAGGGGAGAATTTCTTCCTGTTTCTGCCGAGGTAAGCCATAGTGCAATGAGTAGGGCATTCATCAGAGATGAAAGAGCTGGTTTTAAGTTTCTGTTCTGATTAAAACAGAATAGGAATTTACCTTTGGATCTCTGGCAGATGATTTGATAACTGTTGGACTATAGAGTTAAGATTTTGCAGTATAGATCAGTAATTTTTTTTTATTATTTGCACAATTTAGAACAGGTGCAACAGGAGTGACTGCAAATACAAGCCTTCCTTTATAGCCTGACTGTTAGGACTCTCACCTTGGGAGATGTGAGACCCAGATTTAAATTTTGACTGTAAGTCTAATGCCATTTTAGCCCTGAGGAGCCATTCAACTGAAAACAATGCATTTCACAAAAAATATAATTTCAACACACAGGTGTTTTTGACAAAAAAAAATTAAAAAATTGACAGTTTTGACTGGCACTACATAGGCATGTGCCAATAACAGTGGAAAGAAATGCAAATACAGACAAATGCTAATTCAGACTTTTAATCTTCACTCAAAATTCCTATCAGATTAGTACGGGTTCTTGAAAAATAGGAACAGACTGCGACTGGCACATGAGCACATCATATGTAACCATGCTAGGTTATCTTATAATAACAGTCGCAGGTATTCTTGACTTTAAGAAGATTGCTTAGTCTTGTTCACCCATGTGGAAAAATTGGGAGTAAGTCACACCGTTTAATAGCATGCTTTTTAGATGAAGAAATCCTTATAGACAATATCCATCTGGTTCAATGTAGCTCTGCAGTACTTCCTGCTCAAGGCTGGGTCATAAACATTGTAAACTAGTCCCAAAGAAAAAAGGATCCATACATCAAATAGGGTAAATATGTAGGTATCCTGTGTACACTCTTTTAATGGAAATTGCATTTTACAGGGAATCTTGAGACATCGAACTATCAAACTTAAGTCATCACCTAAACATAGCAGTCAGGGCAAGAAATCATAAGAAACAATTTATTCTAACTAACAGTGATAATACTATAGATATTCTCAATGATCATAAACCTGAAATACTATATTTCACATGTGAGGATTAGAGGCCAGGAGATCAAGGCAGAGCTTTATGATAGGAGAAGCTCAATCATCAAATTATATATCTTACAGCAAGCCTCTAGTGAGGTGATTTAAAATATGAACATAGAAATTGCTCCAGAAGAATGAGATGAAAGAGCACTCAGAAAGACCTACTTTTATAAATCTACACTTTTAATAGAGTTATTTGAAGTTTCATGTTGTTTGAAGTTACCAAAAATTGTTCAAAATTAAATTATCAAGATATTCTGATTTATTGTTTCTGTATAGTCTGAAGATGTACTGATCAGAGAGCATATGGCTAATAAAATAGGATTTTTTTAAAAACGTATATGGACGCAAACATCAAATTGCACATCTGATACCAAAGCACAATTTGTGGTGGATAAGAGTAATAAAACACTGTACTAAACAACAGCATATGTGAAAAAGAAAGAATGGAATAAAAACAATCATTTTCTGTGAAAATAAAGGTTGGTTGCAGTTTCCTGCTGATACCTGAAGCACTTTCTCCTCCTCAGAAAACTTACAACAAAGTAGATCTACTTTGAGGTTATTTTTTACAATGTCTAGAACTGAACCAGTATAGTAAGTTGGAAACTTGGCAAGAATAAGTCTGCACAATAAAGTGTTTGTATCATGTGCAAGCACATTTTTGCTATCTAATTCTAGAATGAGTTATAGTAGTAGAGAAAACTCAGCAGTATGGGTTTTACGCCTGTGCTTGCAAGCAGACTAGCAAGTCTCAAGGGACCATGGACCATGTGCATGTATTCTGGTTGATATCTGTGAAGTACAGGCCATGTTGTTGTTACCCTTGCTAGTTATGCTAATACATGCTACAATCAAATCTCCGTTTTAATGTGTGTAGACATTATGAATGCTTATAGCATAGCTAGGTTAAAAGCACTGAAATATTCAAACAATAACCTCTCCTCCAGGAAGTTTTGAATGATACTCATTCTCATGTATACAAAGTAAAAAGTGGGAAAAATACTGACTGAAGGAATAATATAATGTAGGTTGATCCTGAAAACACTCTAATAATCTCAATGCACTTGCAGGATTGGTCCATAGCGTGTACTAGCAATAGTGTTCGTTTCCTGCTATTGTCATTTCAAGCTAGTCATCTTGGAAAACATGTTAAAGGTTAAATTAAAATATGATAGGCTCTGTGACCCCCTGAAATACCCATTACATTTCCTTATTGAAGACAGAGTTGCAAGTCAGCATTTTTGACTGAAGTTATTCAACTATTAAGTACTGTGAACTATAATAAAGCGTCAATATGATGAGTAGGAATAATAGAGGGACTTCAAAAGTTTGCATAGAGAAGAAAATGTCAGAGCTCTTGGGAATGAAGCACTTATGTAAGCAGATGGTTAATACTGTGAGCTTTGCTGCTAGTCTAAAGCTGTCAAAATTTGAGTCCCCCAAAATATAGTTGTCAGGGCAATTAACTGAAGGGAGAAAATTGAAAGTCATAATTCAGTGACATTGAAAGAAACTTTGTTCCTCAGTTCTGGAAACAGGATGCATTAAATTATCAAGTTGGGAGAGTCCTTGTATTTTGACATATGTAGCTCCACAGTGACAGGATGTTAGCTGAAAACATACGTAGTGATAAGGTGAAAAAAAAGAAAAAAAAGAAGAGGTCTTGTTAGATTGCTCCCAAACTCCTTGTATTGCACAATATTTCATCGGTGGTTGTTTTTCAACCTGGCACTTTGTCTTCTGTGCTTTGTCAGATGATTCTATCCAAATCCATGCCACTGGAGATCTTTAAGATCTCATGTTCCAGAGTGAATTGCTTTAGTCTAAATTGGGTGAAACCAATGAATCTGATTTTCTGTCTTTCCAGCTTAGGTACTCACATGGTACAATTACTTTAGTACTTGAATTCCATTGTTTCAGTAATACATTTAACCTTAAAGCACCCTATGAGTTGATAACTTTATGACTACTTTATAAATGGGAAACAGGCATAAAAAAACTTAGTGCTTAACTCCCAATGAGGACTGGGAGTTAAATGGCATGCCCAGGGTCATTTAGGATGTCTCTCAGAGTAGAGAAATCGTAAGATAATAGAGAAGTAAGGTTGGAAGAGATTTCCAGAGGTCATCCAGTGCAACATCTTAGCAGAGACAGGATCATCCCTATCTAAACAACCCTATGCAAATCCATTGTTTAACTTAGTAGGAAAACTACACGGTCAACCCTGGTAAAACCACAGAACATTCTCAGTTTATCACCAGGAGGGTAGTAAAACACTGGAACAGATTACCCAAGAGCTTGTGGACTTCCTATCCTTGACGGTTTTTAAGGCCACACTAAGCAAAGCTTTGACTGGGATGATTTGGTTGGGCCTGCTTAGAGCAGGGGGTTGGACTAGATGACCTCCTAAGTTCCCTTCCAACCTTAATTTTCTATGATTCTATGACATAACACCTGGACCTGATACAGAAAAAGTAGGGGGACCATTGCAGCCAACATCCTGCTGCGGCAAGGTTTTTAAACACTTGAGAGATCCAAGGAAGAGGGTCACGTCTCCCACTACAGAGGAAGGCAAAAACTCCCACAGTCCATACCAGTCTGATCATGGGGTAAATTTTCTTCCTGACCTCAGATATGGTGATCAGTCTGACCCTGAGCAGAGGGGCATGACCTTTTGGCCAGGAACCTCCTGATTTAAATCCCAGCACACTCTTGTTAAAACCCCCAGTTTTGGCCACACCCAGTGCAAAATGGTTTTGAGGGAGACTTTCTAAATTGAATTACAAATTCAATTACAATTCTGAAAAAGTTTTCTCAGAAAATTTCACAGTGGAGCCTTAAAAACTACTTTTTCAGTATTATTAGTTAAAATAATTTTGCAAATACAACACAATTTTCAGAGTTGTTTTGATGAATCTGAAAAGGGTTTTCCCAGTGAAAGAAAATTTTTCATAACACATTCTGCCCACCACTCCTCCTAGGACCTGGGCTAGACCAATTTCTGGCTGTGTGTATAACCCTTCTGTCTGTTTATTATTATATGTTTTGAATAGCTATTAAAAACAAAGTAAGATAATTTATCTTGCAACCATAGCAGAGGTGAAGAGAATGGTAAAATCCATCTACTTGGCCTTGCTAAGCTTTATTTCTATACAGTTACATAGACTACACTTGAATTTTCATAAATTTCTGGCAGGAAGTTTTAAGGATGGTTCTTTTCTTATTGCATCTTTGATGGGAGTGATGTATATATCTATACAGCTCTTTAATTGTTAAATACTCTGGACAAGTATTGTTATATTGTACAAAGGGCATGATAAATAGAGTAAAGACAACCAAGCAGTTTCTGTTAAAATGAAATGATATAATTAGATGTTTCTTACTTTTGAATCAAAGCTGGTGCTGAAGTTGATATTATTAGGCAATACCATAGTAGTCCAATTTTGTAATTAAGTTGAAAAAAATCCCAAACTTTAGGGTTTGATTTTATTTTCTACTTCCAGCTACTTTTTCCTCACTTTTTCAATCCCCATCTTCACTAGATTTTTTTTTCACTGTATCCCCCAGCCCCCCAAAACAAAAGTGTTCATTTACTGACCTTGTAAAAACCCAGATGCGTGGAAACCTATATGATGATTTTCTTTGTAATCTATTAGTGGTTGGTCTGTAGAGACATCATGCTCATGCTAATGAAGATTTGCATTTAAGTTGATCTATGAGAAGTGCACTTTATACTGGAATTTATGAATGTGTATACATTTTTTGTGGATGATTGATAATGAAACTATCCATAATACAAATAATCCAATATAAAATTCCATACTCATTTATTCTTGAGAAATTGAATGTTTTCATGGTCGAACAGGATCATCATTTTGCTTCTGTCTCAGTATAAATGAGTCTATGCCATAATAAATGTAAACTCCTTTCAATTATGGGATATAAAGCAAAAGGACACCATATACTATCATGGAAATGAAGAGAATGGAGAAATGATCAATGAGAGAATAGACACAACAGATGAAAGTTAAATTCTACTTGGGCCATCAACTAGGCCTCTGAGAATAGGGAAGTATTCGATTCAGGTTTGAATTTGGCCAATTCAGAGGACAGTGATTTGGTTTGGAGATTTGGATCGCTGTCCTGAATCAATTTGGCTGAATCAGCTTCGGAAGATTCAGCACTGATCCAGAGAGATTCAGTGATTCGTATTGACCAGGGAGAGGTAGGCACAGCCATGGGGCAGCTGCCTCATGGGCGCAAAGCCGGGGGGGGGGTGGGATCTTGGGGGGGGGGTGCGATCTCTGCTGCCTCCCACTGACCTGCACTGTGCAGGCGGGTTCTGCTGTGAGTGCCCAGAGGCCCCAATCACTGCTCCTGCAGCTGATGAGTACAGGGCTTTTTTTTTTTAAGTACTAGGACTAGGTTGGGACCAGGCAGGAGATGGGGTCAGGCAGAGCAGCCATGGGGGCTTCTCCCATGGCTCCCCCCACCCTGGGAGAGGCAGGCATGGTTCCAAATTTTCCTGGAACCACCAATCCCTCCCATGGATCCATCTTGCCCCCACAGTCCTCCCCAACCCCATCTGCAGACCCCACCTGCCCAACCTGATCCTCCCCAATCCCTCCTGTGGACCCCACAGGAGAACCTGCATCTGGCCAGTTGTGCCTGCCTTTCCCTAGTCAATGCAAATCACCAAATCTCTCTGAATCAGTGCTGAATTGTCCAAAGCTGATCTGGCCAAATCGATTCAGGATAGTGATCTGAATCTCCCAATCAAATCACTGTCCTCCGAATCGGCCAAATCCGAATCTGAATTGAATACTTCCCTATTCGCACAGGCCTAGTAGATTCCTCTTCACTATACTTTCCTAGAAGTGAATGAAGAAATTGAAGATCTGTTTAAAGAAATAAGCTGACACCAAACAGAAAGAGACATCTTTCTAGTTCACTCTTTCATTTGTTCTTTTATTAAGAATGGTGTGAAGATGTCAACGGAATAATATCAATAGCTTCCTGCTAATTCAAAATGTCACTAGCTTCAGGAAGTTTGAAAATATTGTGATGCTTTCTTAGGTACTATTTTAGTCTCTAGATGTGCTACTACTAAGACTAAGAAGATTACTTACCAAAATATTAATTTTCTTTTATAATTACTTAATTTTACCCATGAAAGATTTGACATGGACCACATATTGGATCTATGGTATCCATAGGCTTCTGCCCCTAACCTGTTCTAGCTCTTCTTCTTCTAGTAATTTTATGCATAAAAACATCCATTTTGGTTCATCATTCATATATATTTAATTTATTTTGGGGAAAAAATAATCCTTTAGTCATCTAGATCAATCTGACCAGATTTACCATATCCCACATGAAATTCTATTGGTAGAAAAGAACAGAAAAAAATCTCAGTATAATCTGAGTGGGCACACCCAGACAACTGCAAATGTGCACTTTGCAGCACCTCAGATACTTTTGAAGTACCACAAAATGCATACCCCACACATGAAAAGGTTCTACTCACTGCACTTTTGCAAAATTACTTGGAAATCCTGGTATCTAAAAAAAAAAAAGTGACAAAGTGGAGTGGCGCACATGGCTGTAGTGTGTGCCACCTGAAACTGGCTCCTGGCCAGCCAGAGTCATGCTCTGGCTGCCTACCAGGTTTTGCACACCTGGATTGCTAGTGTTTTAGTCCTGGGGGTTCCCCAAGGTCCAGGTAAGGCTGCTGGGGCCAACCCAGGTGCTGGCCCCAGCCTTCCCTATCCCACCATGCACAATTTGCTGCATGCTAGAGCACATGTGCAGGTGCATTCACCAGGAACAAGTAGCAGCAGCACAACAACTGTGTGCCACTGCTATTTATCCCCAAGGAAACACATGTGTATGCTCATCTGGCTGCGGCCAGTTTGGCTAACTAAATTGCTAGCATTAGTTTTTTTAAACAGCAGAGGCACCTTTTAGCTATAACAGTGAAACTTGGCCATCTGATTTTAACAATGTTAATATCTTGTCAAAATGTATGAGCATGAGTGGTGAGTCAGTGAACCAAATTGTGCTCTCATTTACATCAGTATAATTGGCTTTGGTAGATCCAGTTTGGACTTACACCAACATAATGGAGTGCAGAACTGGGTACAGAACTCTTTGTGTACCAGACTTCTATTTATAGGGTGCCGTCAAATATAAAAAATAGAATGAGATACAGATGCTGAAGATTTTCTGTATCTAATTTTCTAATGAGATGAAAGTGCTTTTATTGTTGGCATTTAGGAATTCCAAAAGAAACATATTAATGTGACCTGAAATGTCTGATAAGGCTTAAAATGTCGGGGGGGGGGGGGGGGGGGCGAGAAAGGGTTTAT
>NW_005843330.1:1300-24518 GCF_000455745.1 Alligator sinensis | reverse complement strand
GGGGGGGTTCAGGTATAAAGGGTTATTAGCTTCACAGTGCATGTAACAAATACCTATTCTTATGGAACAACACTAGTTCTGTTTCTCTGATAACATTTTATTGCAGTATTGCATATTCGTCTATTTTTATTAAGTATTGTATGATGCTGTTTTATTTTAAATCCACTTACTGTAGAAGCTTGCAAAGCCATTCGTGTTGCTATTTTTTGAACTATATGCATTATGCAGTAATCCTGCCAAAATACATAATGTATATTTTTCAGCTGGCAGCATCTTTGGTGTAGTGATATGTTTTGCTAGCAAAAGAACAAGCTTTGGGTTATTCATGGTATGGTGCTCTGGCTTGGCACTTGATTTCTGTGGTAGTTATTGTAGAAGGAAGCTGTTCCAAAAGGTATTCTCCTACAGTAACACTATGCAGGAGACCTGAAACCATGGGGAAGTAATGTGATTTCTTGCTATCCAAACACAGTTTTCCTCAATGTGAACAAAGCTGGTTCATCAGTTGGCAATCACTGTTCTGCTTGTTGTGATCCTTCTGATCTTCCTTCTGAGCTGATCTCCCACCATTCTGATGTACCACGAGAGCTTGCTTGGCTGGTGTGATGCTCTGTTTTGTTTTGTTGTTTTTTCTCCCCCACAAACAACTGAAATCCTCTCTCTAAAACCCTGGGTCTGAACACTAGGTCTGAGTTTCTGTCTTTTTCTCAGGGTCTTCACAGCTGCATGCTGGTAGGGCTCTAGCCAACTCTTGGCATATTTTTGGAATGCCTATTTATGTCTGATAACTGTTGCCACAGGCAATTTCAGGGGGGCTTGCAATGCATGCAACAATTGCTCATTTGGCTGCTTGGTAGCACCTAGAAAAAATAGCTTCCTTTTCTGAAGACTAAATGTGTCAAATCCATTACACCTACAATGTCCTTTAGCTTTGAGATTGAAAGTTTTGATTTATGTTTTGAATATGTAACTTCTATGAGTAGTTCCCTATTGAGAGCATTTTTGTTACGGCTGTATTACCTTGATTACAAGATTTACTTATTTGCTAATTGTTCTCTCAACTAACACACGGTTGAATAAGCATCAAAATGAAAACTGAGGATATCTTCATGGTTTCTCCTGGAAATCACACAGTTAACTATGTGAAATTTAATTTTAAAGGTTCATAAAGCATGTTCTATTCATAACTGATATAAAAATACAGTGTTAGAAAGAAACATAGGCAGATAAGAGACTCTACCTGTGTAGATTAAATACTGTGACTGGTTGGTTGTCTCCTTTAAGTAAATTAGCTCCAGCTCCCCTGTGATGGAGCAGGTGCACTCTGACTAGACCTGATTAGGAGGGTGATGTGGCTAATAAATAGTGAAGGGAAAAAGAAATAAGCTTTCCATAGGAGTTCCCTGGAAGAGGCAGTCAACTCGGTTATGGTGAGAGATGTTTGGCATAGCTACAGGAGCTTCCCAGTGAGTGGCAGAGAGGCTTACTGCTTTATTCATGCTAAAGATCTAAGGCCAGTGAATGAGAAGATCAAGGTAAATGCTAGGATCTGAAGGGTGCATACAATTGTTTGGAGAGTTTAAGGGGAGGTTAGATCATGTTTTAAAATGGCCACCAGATCTAAGTTTGTCCAGGTGCAGACCTTATTTTTAGATCTCCAGTTAGGTGGATCTAAGTGCTAACTGTACAGAAGTTTAGGACCATTAGATTGGTCTAAAAATGGATAACCTGATTTAAATTAAGTGTACCTCTGAGGTACCTAAATTAGGTCAGGTCTAGCAAGGCTGCTCTAATTGAACTTCTGTACAGTTCCAGTGCAGTGCTGGGACTAAGAGAGCCCAGCTGCTGGCCCGAGCCCTGGGGATTCCTATTCCCACCTTGACACCGGACTATTTTTAGCAGTGGTATGCAAAGTGGGTTGTATTTGGTTTCAGTTAGGCCCAATTTGGGAGACAGTGATTCGATTTGTTGATTTGGATCACTGTCCCAATTCAATTCTACTGAATCCAAATGTGAACACACAGCTTTAAATGTTTTTTTTTTTCTATATACCTCAAGGTACCATGGTCTGTGAATGCTGACAAGGTGGGGCGGATGGAGCATCCCACAGGAGTGTGCCCCCCCCACGTGCTCGGCAGTGGATCCCCCCTGTATCCCCCCATGTGATTGGCTGAGGGGGGACCCCGGGTGCCCCCACAAACCCAGGGGACACTATTCACCAAGGTGGGGGGGGGGGGCATGTGCTCCGTGGCAGACCTGGAAGTGGTTGGGAAGTGCTTCTGATCCACTTCTGGGTCTGCCACTGAGCACACTGGGGACTGCTCTGTTCTTCCATGGGATGCTCCATCTGCACCAGCATCTCAGCATTCATGAGAATTCACTAGTACCTTGAGGTATGTAGAAAAAACATTTAAAGCTATGTCTTTATCTGAATCGTCAAATCTCTCCAAATCGATTTGGAGGGTTCTGATTTGATTTGGAGAGATTAAAGGGTCTCCTGGTTCAATTCAGATTCAGAGATTTGGCCACTGAATCCGGCTGAATCAAATCAGGGACTGAAGCTTTGCATAGTCCTAATTTTTAGCCCCCTGGTCCCTCCCCTCACCCCCAGATGAACAACTGTCCCCCCAGATGCTTCTAGACCCCCCCCCCACCATCCCACAAACTATTCCTATTGCCAGTTTTTCACTGATGCTGCAAACCAAGAAAGTAAATTGAAGTGGGGGGAGGGGTGGGCGGGTGAGATGGGGGGGTTGGTTCACTGGTGGGGGTTGTTTGTCTGGAATTTGGAATTGGAAGTTCAGGGGGGCTACTAATAGCCCCTGGCCCCATGGAGGAGACTCCCCAGAGCCCCCCAGGCTTCCCCCCCCTAGAGCCCCTGGTAGTCCCCTGATCCTGCCAAATTTTCCTGGAACCCCCAATCCCTCCCATGGACTCATCTTGCCCCTACAATCCTCCCCAGTCCCATCTGCAGACCCCATCTGCCCACCCTGATTCTCCCCAGTCCCACCTGTGGATCCCACTAGCTTCCCCAATTCTCCTCCTCCAGAACCTGCTTATCCCCTAATTTCCACGCCCCTCAAGCCCCTTTTGTCAGTCCCCCCCATTCCAACTTACCTTAGATTTTTAATGTCTGTATGAACCTGGAAGGTTTACTTGGAACCCTGTCTTTGATTTGGTTGAAGCTTATTGAGCCCAACATGTTTCAAATAATAATAAAAAAGGGAATGTGTAGACAAAATGGGGGCCTTAAATTGAAGCAGTGTGTTTTTAAAAAACACTGCTTCAATTTAGGGCCGATTAAACCCCCATGTCCTGCACACACCCCGTTGACAGAGGCATGCAAATGCCAACACCATTAAAGCGGTGCAAAAGCATTAAGCCCGCTTTGAAGTGTCATGCACACATGCCCCTTGTTTTGCCTACACATGCTTGTTCAAATTAATGTTTTCCTGGTAGGGTTTTTTTTCTTAGTCTTTTTTTCTTTTTGTTAATCAACTCTATTCCTAAACCTCTTGTAACCAGAAACAGGGTTAGTGAATGAAAGACAGAATTCATTAATATTTTCTTATTTTTATGGTGAGAAGGTGATCCTGGATAAAAGCTACAGAAAAGCCTTAATTTCTAGACCAGTGTAACACAGAAAGAACCACATAAAACCGTATTACCACTGTAACATCATATGTCTTCTGTGGTATGAATTTAGAATGAGAAATCTAGTATGACTGACCACCAGCACTTCAGATCTTTATGCATTCACTGAGAGTACTTCAGTCAGCAGCCCTGTTCTCAGTGGCTTCTGCTGTCAGCCTGCTCATAAATTACTATTAAAAAAAATCTTTGTATTTGAAAGCAATTGTTATGTCTACAACAGTATTTGGGCTACTCTTTAGAATATATGTTTTGTGGAGGAAGGACCATCAAGAGCTATTTGTACAAGTTTATGGGTGATTTTTCTCAAAATTGACAGTCCTGACAGGAGTTGCTTTTGAATGGACAGTTTCCTTTGAGAGGGGATGGAGAAGCAGGAGAAAAATATATACATTTTAATAGTATTTCCCTCTGGCTGTTGGAGTAGTTGATTAATGAAGCAGAAGAGCCTGTGAGAGTGCAACTCATAGGAATGGCTCTGGCCAGCTTTCTCTTCTGTGATTTTTACCTTTTTCATTATCTTTGACATTTCTGAGACTGAGCTTTGTTCCAGATTAGTAGCCTGTGGCAATGGGCTGGGGAGATGAGAATTCACTGAAAATACAGAACATTCACACAACACACAAGTGAGCTTAGAACAGCATTGCTCAGTTAGATTTTGTTGGTAAACATATTCTATATACAACAATTACTATTAAGGTTGCTCAGGTTCTCAGAAATCAGGAAAAGCCAATGCTACACTAACAACTTTATTTTTATCCCTTTGCAGTTTTACACCGATGTAGGGCTTTTAGTAAGATTTCTGTATATTATGTCTCAGGATACATTATGGGGAATTCTCTAATATTATCTAACCATAGCCAGCGTCTTGTAATACTTTGTTTACAGTTTTTTATAAGTCACAAATTCCACTGATGAAGTAATCAATCTGTGTTTACTGCATGGTTCCAAACTGAACTCTTAGAAAGGTTTTTTCCAGACAACAAGAATTATGTTTTGTAAAAAGCTCCCAGGTTTTAACATTTGTTTTAGACAGTATTGGAACAAAAATGAAACCCTTTTAAATCAATTATGAAAAATGATGATCAAATTACCCCAGGCTAGCCAATAGCCCAGTGATAAGGATATTCACTTGGACTGTAGAAGCTCTACGTTCAAAAACCCTGCTCTGCTGGAATCTCTCCTATCCCAGGGACTTGCCCTAACCGCAGTGATACAAAGTCAATCTCCGTAGCTTGAACTGTTCTCATTTGTAGAAAATAATAATAATAAAAAACCTTATTAAGCCATCTGTAGATGGACCTCTCTGATTTAACCAGGAATTCTATCCTATAGATGCAAATACTTCCAGCATTTTTTTTCTAAAATGACATGCATCTGTCAGAAGCATTTTTATTAGCAGGATCCTTTCACTGAAAAGAAAATGCCTCATGAAAATGTTATGGCTCTACTTACAAGCTGTCTCTCCCTGTCCCTTTCCCTCTGGTGTCCCTCACCCCCCACTTTACAGTGAACATGCATGCAAATAAAGTTGTTTCATATTGGACTCCTTAGTACTCTGAAGTACTCTTAGATGTGCAGCACTCGGTTCTAAATATTACAGGTTATTATTATGATACCATCTGAGGGCAGAGGTGCTGATACCCAGATCTGCAGACTCGGTATTCTGCAATCTTGTGTTGGTTCTTTACTTGCAAATTTTCAATTGTCAGCAGATCTATACACTCAAATCCTTTTTTGTTTTTTAACAGGGAAAAGTGAGCGATAACTTTATAGTTGCACAATTTCCTATAAGAGTCAAATCCTGTATGCTCCTAAGCACCTTGAAATCTCATTGAAGCCTTTGCATACAATCATGCAGATTTGTTCTTTTGCCACTGCTACTAATACTCTTAATTTTAAAGGCTGAGAAAATGGAGTGAATTGAATGTAATTCAATGTAGGAGCCTCAAAGTCTCACTCTTTTTTGTTCTTTCTATTTTATCATACTGCTGGCTATATGTGATAATGTCATGAAATCAATGTTCAGTGAGCATTTTGTAATTACAGACCCTTGAAAACTTGTTTTCTGTACAGTATAAAATGCCTCTACTGGAATCCCAAGTTTCTTCCTGCTAGTGCACTGCTTACTCAAAGGAACAGACCAAAGTTTGCCCTGGGATTACTTCTTATCCCTGCAAGTCTTGGTCCATCACCTGATACCAGACTTCACAACTACTACACATCTCTGAGTGACTTCTTTTTTGGGTTCTGAAAGAATAATAGGTCCTCCTTTCCATAGGATGGGTTAGCCTGGAATATCACTTGCCATGAGATCACTCTTTACCACAGTAAGGAGACAAAATAAGGAATTATTATATAAGAGGAAAGAATGATATGAGAAAAAATGACCATTAACTTGGATGCAGAACAAAAGGACCACTTAAGGTTTCTTACCTTTTCGTCTGACTATGACCTAGTCCTTCCAAAAGTCTTCCCATTATTTTCAGAGATCCATCTTATTGCAGTTCTTGGCAGTCCTGACCATGGTGGACCCAGACCCCTCTAAAGCCTGGAAGAATCTAAAGATCATATGTATCTTCAAGATAGCTCCCTAAATACCTCTAAGTCAGCGCCCCCCCCCCCCCCCATCCCATAATTGTTGTATTCCTCATGAGTCTCCTCTATCAATGTTGTTCCTGCCATGGGCAGCTGGACTTCCAGCTGATGTTTCATTACTTTAAGATGCCTTAGCTATTGTAAGGCTCTTTCCCATTACAGGCAGGTAATACTGCAGGTACCCATGTCAGCAGTAGCCCCTTCGGCCTGTGTTGGAAATGGCAACTATCCTTGCCCTAGTAGTACAATGGCAAGAGATCCTCAGCAGTTTCTCCTGCCCCCTTTTCCTTAAGTTTGCATGCCACATTTCATTTGGCTAAACCATGACCAAAATCCATACATATATATGCAGATAGTATAATACAATCCATAGAGATAAAAATGACATAAATGAGCACAGCATAACACTGGCTTTTCAACAAGACCACACATGCCAGAGCACTAAACCAAACACAAGAAAATCTGCAGGACTTCCCACAAACCCTTTGAATTATTGGGGCGGGGGGAGGGTGCTTAACAGTTGGTATGTTGTTTTCTTTAGGAATTTGGCAACAGTCTTTCTAAATGCAACTTTCATGTTTTAGATCCAGCAGAATGACAAGAGATCACAATTACACAAAATGACACTGTATTCTAGCAGAACAATCACTGTTGTGCATACACTGTACACTACAATATTTAAAGATGCATGAAAGAAAGCAATCCGCTAATAGCTGAGATATGGTTTTCTGCAAAAGAGTTATTTAAAACAAACCTCTTTCATCTTCAAAATCATTTGCAAATGAGTGTCATACATGCGAATGGTCTCTCCTGTAGCCAAATATTTGTATGTAGTCTAAATTGAATTTCAAATGATAAGTGCTTGGTTCACCAAGAGTACAAAGTTAACTCTTTGATGTGATAAATTATGTATAAAATAAGGTGCATTTACATAGAGCACACTTTTGTAGTCCTCCCTGTTCTTGTCATTAGGAGGCAATAAAGCATAATTGGGAATAGAAAGCAGATCTCTTGCACAGTGATATTGCTGATGTTCTTTCTTCTTCATTCCTAATTAACATTTCAAACCTGGCAATATTATTGGGTATCTCAAATATATTTTCCAGCTTCCCCTTATTTATTATATATTTCTAGACTCATTTCCAGTTAAGCCCAAATAGGAAGTCAGATTTTTGCCTCCTCAACATATGTCAATGTACGATTAATAACTGCACTTGTATTAAATTTTTTTTTTCAGGAATAATAATAATTCTGTCTTATTGGGTGTATAATATAAGTATACATACTCACATACATAAATACAAGTGAAAGAGAATGAATAGTTTTGGGACACATGACTTAGGAGGAAAGGCTGAAAGAACTAGGGTTATTTACTCCGGAGAAGAGAAGACTGAGGGGGAGTTGATAACTTATCATCTCTTGAATCAATTACATTAAATCTAGTTCTTCAATGGGCATGTCTACATGCAATATTAATGTGACACAATAAACTCTGGTGCAGTTCATGCCAGAGTTTATTGCTCCGTCTCAGGATTTACATGAGCACCTGGGACTGCAGCACATGGAGCCGGGGTGGTGCAGCCCATTGAGGTGGTCAGTCTGCCATCCAGGAGCTGCTTCCCCCCCTTCCAGCTCATTATGCTGTGGAGAGACTGGCTGGGGCATGAGGGTGCTATAGTGTGGTGCTAGCTGGCAGGCAGCCCCAGCAGTGTTGCACCCTTGTGCAGGGTTCAACACAGACATGGGTGGACTGGGTGGCTGCCTGGGGCCCAGACAGAAAGGGGTCCTGAAAATAGTGATTATTATTATCATTATCTCTGGCAAAATTGAGGCCCAATACTAAAAGTTCACCTGGGGCACTGGGAGTCTAGGTGCAGTGCTATCCTTGCACCCTGGCCTCCCCCATCACCATCTACATATGCATTTCACCACATGTAACTACTCTGTTGTAGGATACTGTCTGTGTTGGGCAGTACTATCCTACGATGCAGTTAATTAGTTAACTGTGGCCTAATAGTGCTGTATGTGTAGATGGTGATGCTTTACTGGGTAGCTAATTAGTCAGCTCCACAGTAAAGTATCTCATGTAGATTAAGAAGAAAAATAATACTTAATATGCTGAATATTAAATCTCATAAAAGTACAGGATTAAAAACTGTATACTCAGTCCAAAGATCCTAAATGACAACTTCATGTAGTTGATACAACTGTTTAAGTTTCACATTTATCAACATTGAACAGGCTAGTATAAAACTTGAGTGAAACTTATTTTTCTGCATAAGAGTTGGATGTCTTCTGAGGATATATTAAATTCATACATTCCATAATCACTGTGCTTTCAGTTAACTGCATTTCTGTGCCACTTCTTGTGCATAGACTCTGGGACAAACTGAATTCCAGGAATGATTGCTAATAGCTTTTCTTTGTTTTGTTTTGTTTTTACTAAAAAGGATTTGCCTTTTTTACATTCTTTCATCTTCCTCAGTTTGAGAATGGAATGTTATTTCCTTTTTTCTTTCAGCAATCACAAGGTCTGTTTTAACAAAGAAGTTAAAATACATACAGTGTAATATTTGTGTTTCATTAGAAGTAATGTTTTATTGCTTAGAAATGCAATTACCTGGGGAAATGTATGTACATGACTAAATGGGCTTATTACACTCAAGCACAGTACCACTTTTGGAAACATTAGATAATTACTTCTTCTTCATTAGGTATTATGCAGTGCTATAGAATAAAATCCTTCCTTTCTTAGAACTTCTTCAACATTGCTGTCGTTATGTGTGAGGAGGGTCAATGAATTTCACTCATTCAAAACTTATCTAGCCAAATAATTGTATACACTTTCCAGGTCTCCTTGAGCTTCTTGTTCTCTTAAAGTACTGCTGAAGTATCTGAAGTTATTTCTATCTATCTTCCCTTTGTAAAACTCAACTTTAATACTATACGTGTCCTAGAAATTCTTTTGTCAAAAGTCCTTGGTGGAACTGGCGAGTCAGTTAACCTGATGGCAGATATGCTAGCAACTGTGCAGTCACATATTTGTATTTGCCATCTGCGAAAACAGATGAGTTCACGTGGGTGAATGTAGCTTATGAGGCCTGGCCAAAATGTCTGCAAAGGAGCGATACTACTTTTTCACTGAAGGTGGATTCATATGAGCAACACACTTCCACAAGATATTAAGTGGGTATAGTTTACAACTCTGCACAAAACCTTTATTTTTGACACAGGCTTTACCACATGACAAAGAAATAGGAGATAAAAGAAAACTTAAAGTATGTGTCCTAAGTGGACCATCTTAAAGAAAGACAAAGAAAAGTGAGCTTCAAGTTCAGTAGATTCCCTTCTATGCATCTCCGCAATATGTATTTGGGAAATCTACTGAAATGGGTGCATTGGATAATATATGGAACCTAAGAACAAAGTCAGCCCATTATTTGGCTGATGAAATCTCCCTTGGATCCTATAAATAACCTGATTAATCTAGTAATTTAAGGTGATATAATTATTATTTATCTTCAATAGTCCTTGGAAACAGTCCTACACTGGACTAGTTGTCTGTTATTGTCAAGGGATTCAAAATCATGACTCAACCCATACTCCCCCACCCAGACTGGATTAAAATAATGAAATAAAAAAAAAAATATATATATATATATATGATTTAATTATGCGTTACTCTTGGTATAATGCTATTATAACCAGTTATATACCATGTTAATATAAATACAAAATTGTGTGGATTCATTTGCCTTTTCCATCATTTGTAGTTTATGTTTTCAAGATTTTTTTCCATATCCATGGAAGTGAGAAATTTTATAAAAAGAAACTGAAATATAATCATATCATCACATGGATCTTAAGAAAAAGCACTAATTAGTGTGAGTCTACTGATGGAGATGATGAGATACTGGTCACTATACATGATTTAGACAGGCCTACCTGCCCTCTAACAACATGGGAAGAGGTGAGAAATTGTCATTGTGAGCATAGAAAGTAGAAGAAAATGTGGAACAAGAAAGCCCTGTCCTCAGGTACATGTTTCCATTTATAAACTTTTGTTATTTTGTTAATCTATCCAGAGCTCAGAATGAGATCTCCCACCCTTCCTTTTATGTTTTCCTTTCTTAAAAGAAGTGAGTTTTACCAGTATTTGTGGGGAAAAAACCTTAAAAGTGGCTGCATCTTGATCCAGTCCACCAGAAGCAGGCCAATCTTACAGATTCCAGCAACACAGCTCAAACCCACAAATAGCTCCCCAAAATTAGTAGGAATAACAAGATAATTTCAGTAGTTGAAATATAGTGCTAGAAAGGGTTTTCCCTTCAAGGCCTATGGAAAGTGGGGGTAATGGGACTCCAGTTGTACCCAGCCTCTAAGCTTGAAAGTCCCAAAATCAGATAGCCATTTCCTGTTTCCAAAACAGTAGCTCTCCCCACCAGGACATTTGCCTCCTCTCCCCACACAAACTTCTTTCATAAGCCCCAGCTCCCAGGCACTGGCAACTGCTACTCTTCCCAGGCTAGCAGTTGTCTACAAACCCTACTGCTCTTCTTGGTTACACTAAAGTCACCGTTTCAAGCTTTCATTTGCAAAGGTTAGTTTGATAAAAAAACAGATTTCCTTTAAAAGAAAATAAAGACACTTGACACTGAGAACTGAAATCCTCATGTTTTAATTTAGCTTGGTGTTTCTAAACCCTAGTGTGGGGGAGCCAAGCATATGGAACTCACCAAAATCACCTTTAGTATATTTTAAATGCTTTCATGGCTTTGCTGTAAGTGCCATCATATGTTTTTTTCATCTGAAGTGGGCAAAACTTAGCTTATGGACAGTGCTCTCCCAAATACTGTCACATTTTTTTTCCTTTATTTGAGTCCTGTTTTCCCCCACTGAACTACCAACCAGTCAAGCTCAACCTGGGATCTGACAGTCAAGCGGCTTTCTCTCCTCAAGAATTGTCCCTAGGAATAAAGCTTCTGTAGATCAAAATAGGCCTTCAGTGTTATCTCTGCAAGAGAACTGTGCACAGTTCAAATTATGCCCTTGGTGACAGCTAGGCAAACCTACTGTCAACAGTGTACTTGTACAGGTGTGAGCAATTGGAACCATGTAAGCAGTGTAATTTTTTTTTTCCTTTTTAATAATGTCAGCAGGATCCATTTTTTTTTTTTGCTTTTTGGCTCTATTGACTGTGTAAGACTAGTAAGAACGAAGACCAATAAAATGCAATTTTACCACAAAAGTGACTAAGATGTGATATACGGAAGCAGTAGAGCTAAGATGTAGCTATTTTTATGTAGCCATTTTTCAGCGCAGAACTGCATTATAAAATTTAACTTGGATTACTTTGTTTAGGGACAGAAATATTAATACCTTGCTTATATAGTATTTAGCACCACGTGAAGCAATCGCAATTCTCCTAACATGCTTTAGCTTCCAAAGTTAGGATTTGTAAATGACAGGCAGTTAGGAAACTCTAGCTTTTCAAACTGAAACTCTCCTTCAGTTTTCATACAAAGAGGTTGAAGTATGAGGCAAGAACCATTTTGTGGTTTAGCTAGGTATGAGGGCTAGTAAAAGGAATGGAGGGGGTGGGAAGGACTAGGTCTGTAATCTTCTACAAGAATAGATGCAAACTAGAGAGAGGTTATATCAGAAAGAGAAAAACTGGCAATTTTCTATTCAGGCAGAAGCAGATGTGATTGTCTAAAATATTTAGGACTGAACAGCACACTGAAGTTCAAATCAGATGACTATTCCCTCTTTTAGCTTTCATCTAGTTATGGAGGGGGAAAAAAGCTTTAGCTGTAACATACCTACTGAGCTCTCTCTCATGCAGACAGTACATTTTGCCTTAGTTTTCTTCTGTTTTGAGGGTGCACTAATATATCCAAGTTGATTTTTTTCTCTTAACATGCTATCTTACAGAATGGCCCCAATAATGTATGGGCATTAACTATATAGCTAAAATATTAAAGAGTTAATGGTTTCATTCCCTGGACTACTAATCCAAATGTACCTCCCCATGCATTAAACCAGTGGTCACCAACCAGTGGATCTCGATCCACTGGTAGATCTTGATCCACTGGTAGATCTGGGAGCCTCTTGGAGTTGATCTGAGGCAGGGGTGAGGAGGGCTGATTGCCCATGTGAATGCACGTACGTGCCTCAGCCCAGCAGGTCAGTCCATGTGGGAGGAAAGGGGCGGGGGCTAGTTCAAGGCCCCCACTATGAGGGACAGTACCACAGAGGCAGGAGCAGGGGTAAGTCAAGTGGGGCCCCAGCTGGGTGGGACTTACCAGCTGGGAAGGCATGCCCTCAAATAAAAAGATTTTTTTTCTCCCTCTACCTCAATCTGTCCCCCCGACCCCACCACTCCCCACAGACTTACCTGCTGGGGGGGGGGCGGGGAGGTGGCAGTGGCACACAGTATATCTTGGGTTCCTTTTAAATGTCAAAGGTGATCACCTACTTAAAAAGGTTAGAGACCACTGCCTTAAACATAAATTCTGCCTCTCTTCTTGTCACCAGTATCTGATTTTTTGATATTTGTAACATCCTTTGGTGTCCTGGGATTGTTTTCTTTTTTCTCCCTCTCATTTCTGTATAGCTGAGAAGCGAGGTTCTCTTGGATGAAGGTGAGGGGTAGAGAATGTGTTTTATTTTCACAGTCCCTGAGAATAGACTGACTGCATAGGGAGGGTAAGAGTTCTGATTCCATTTTTTAGTACTCCTGTAATAATTGGATGTGTGTATGCTTGCACTTTTGTGTACGTATTTTTCATGTGAGAGGACAGAGAAAACATACAATAATTTTAACTTAGCAATTATCCTTTCTTAAAGTTTCCCAAGTCTCTGTTCTCCTCTACTTCTACATCTTCCCTATTGTAGAGAACAAGTCATCTGTTTTACCCTTTCTCAATGTTATTTAATAGATTTTAGGTGGCATTTTTTCATGCCACTTAGATTTAGTCATGAATTTAAATTGGTCAGCGAGAAAAGGTCCTGTAAAATGTTTATTACAACTCAGGTCAGTTTAGCTTAGAAAAACCATTTCTTATACATATGTTAAAAAGAATTGAAGCATCATAGTATTACAGGGTTTTTTGTTTAGTTGTTTTTTTTGCTGGGGGGGGTGGGTTGCTTTCTTTTTCCTTTTTAAAACAAGGACCCATTATTTTCCTCCACACACTGCTTCTAAATATTCCCATGATTAAAAAAAATAAAATAAAAAAGGATTTATGACCCTACATACATTATCCATGCTTAAATTGCTTTAATTTTAAAAGTAGCGGGACCAATTACAAATGAATAGGGTTTTTAATATAATTTGATGTCACAAATATAACTGTTAGGTCTCTATTTTGGAATAAAGTAAAATAAGACATGCATGTGTAAAATCATGATAATTCATTAAATCATGAAGGGTGTAGGTATTTCCTTAAAGATAAATAAAATGTATGTTTCATATACATTTATGCAGTTGTGAAGAACATTTTATCCAACATATTGCTTGTAACTTTAATCATATTTATTTTCTTGGCTATAGAGGCATTGAAGCATGGAGACAGAGCTACCCAGCTGCCTTTTGTTTCTAACATTCCATAAACAGAGCTGGGATGAATAATAAGTAAAACTGCAATAAATCCACTAAATTCAGTAATTATTTAGTATTTTGAACTATGTAATTGATACAGAATAGTATTTAAACTATACTACCTAATGAGCAAGCCAACTCAAAAGGACCACAACTTTTGAGTTAAGGGCTTTTGGTTTTAAATGGGACTTAAGTCACATACAATTCTCAGTTACAGCTTGAGTTAACTTTGCCATAAAGACTAGCTTTTATTTAGCCTCTTGAACTTTTAAGAAAGTAACTATTTTAAGGGGATGCACTGAACATATCTGTTCTTTTTAGCTCTGTATTTAAATCTTGCCACCTTTGTGAGAATATTTGAGTGTTTCCATTGCAGTTTTCTTTTTAAATGTCTCTAAAAACATTTTTCTCCCAGAAACTCATTGAGTAGCAGGAGTACAACATTTTTCTTTTCCAAACCTACCAACAGTCTTCTGCTAGGATTCATAGACTATATACAGGATGCGGTGCATATGAAGAACTATGCATCTTTTCTAGCATGATGTACCCACATCCTCCATCTTTGGTGAGGGTACAAGGTGGCTGAAATATAAGATAAGATTTTTCTCTCTTTTGAAATATATTAAAATGTAATTCTCTCATCATGAGGTGTCTGAGGAATGGTTAAGCCTTCACTACGTCACTTACATAATCTGCAATTTCTAAATTGCTCACTAAAGATGAATTTCTTGCTCTCATATTTAGACCTCTTATGTGCTGTGAAACCATTAGGTCAGCTTGACCTATTTTATTGTTTTGTGGGCTAATGTGACTTTTCCCATGAATGTTACTTTTTAATATTTTAAGAAGTACTGGATTTGGCCAGTAAGTTATTCATGGTCTAGGCAAACAATATTTTTAGGGGCTAGTGCTAAAATTCAACCTTTTAAAACCTTTTTCACTGAAGGGAAAGACTAGTACTTCACAGTATTTTTATCACATTGTCTCCCAAAATGACCAGAAGTATATCCAGCGCTATTTCATAGAGCCACTTTCCCTATATATTAAGGGATTTTAACACTTCTATCTCTAACATTTTTGTTCCCATACCTGTCTTATTAATGTATTGGTATGTTACTGTATAGAAGAGGTTCCCAACCACCAGGCTGCTGCCTGGTACCAGGCCACAAAGGGTTGGCTGCTGGGTCATGGCACAAGCCCCCCACTTGGACCCCTGTCTGTCTGCTTAGGTGAGCAGCTTCCACCGCCAACAGGCACATGCTGGGTTAAAGCTGGGGGGTGGGGTAGCCCCAGAAGGGAGGCAGCTGGTTCCATGTACCCTGTCCTGCTTCCATGCTGGTCTGCAGAAAAAAAAAACAAGGTTGGGAACCACTGTTGTAGGGGTAATAGGTTATATTCAGGAACTTCAGAACATTGATTTTGCTGTTGATAGAGGTTATAACAAGGTATTTAATTCCTTTAACTTTATTAGTAAGCCAGAATTGTTCCACTGAACAATCACTTTAAAGTTGTTAGTGTCTGTTTATTAAGTATTAGCAATTGGATCAGTACTACAGAACCAGATGTCTAGACCAATGAACAAAAGAACTCACTAAAATGTAGGTAGTGACATCTGTAGTAGACTAGACATCTGATTTCAGCTAGACATAATGGGATGTTCTATTTAAAACTGTTTGAAAGTGGGAGAGACTAGCGGGGAATCAGCAGGCTGATACTGGATTACTGGGTAGCCAATATTGTGCAACTGGCTGAAAAAATATGCAAGTATACATGTATGTATGCAGTTTGTATGTCACTCTTCCCAAAAAAAGTATCAGGGGGGCTTATAGTAAGAGAAACAGAACAGTGAAAAAAAATGTGAAAACCAAAAAAAGCAATTTAAGTAAAAAACAAAACAAAACAAAACAAAAGCAAAATGAATTAAACCTAGTAAACAGCATCTCAGTGTCCCTTAGGTATGTATGGCCCAGGCCATTTAGGGCCTGGAAGGTCAAAACTAGCACCTTGAATTGCACCTGGGAAGCTAGTAGGAGCTAGTGCAGATGCTGGAGCACTAGAGTTATGTGCTTCTTGTGACCCACCGCCATCAGAAGGCTAGCTACCACGTTCTGTACCAATTGCAACTTCTGGACGGTTTTCAAGGGCAGCTCTGCGTAGAGTGCATTGCAGTAGTCTTGCCTTGAGGTTATGAAGGCATGGATGATAGTGACCAGATCAGATTCTGAAAGAACTTTCGCACCAGATGGAGTTGATGAAAAGTGCTCCTAGCCACAACCACCACTTGAAGATCTAGGAGCACCTCTAAGTTGTGAACCTGAGTGACAAGATGGGGCTGAACCCAATCTATGATAGGTGCCTCAGTACAGCCCACCATCTACCCACCATCATCATTTCTATTCTATGTAGATTCAGTTTTAATTTACACATCCAGTCCCTAGTTGCAGAAAGGCACTAGGACTGAGATTGAAGGGCTGGATTCCAGAATAGAAGAAGAGGTAGAGCTGATGACATCTGCATATTGATGGCACCTTACTCTAAATCTCTTCACAATCTGACCCATTGACCTTATATACACATTGAATAGGAAAGGTGACAAGATGAAGTCCATGGGTGTCCCACAGGAAAATAAGAAATTCAGCCAGTGTTAACAAAATAAAATATTATCCTTCTTCAAGAACATTTTAAGGGCAAAAGTATAGAGAACAAAAAGGGAAGAATCTACTACTCATCATTATCATGTCCCACTGTTAGTGTTTTAGAGCATTTATACATGTGCTCTGCAGGGCGGTGGTGGGGTTTAATTAGAGCAGTTCCAAGAGCAACTGTAATTAAAGTGTCAGGAGCGTCATGTGTATCAGCGTCCCCATGATGAAAAATGGCAGTAGGGTGCTTTTACTAAACCTCATTGAATTAACTTTAGTTAAAGCAACCCCGCCACCATTTTTTAGCAAGGGTATGCTGATGCATGTGACACTGGAGTCTGCTGGAGCACGATAATTATCATACTCCAGCAGACTTGATTAATTGAGCATGTCAGAGCAGCCTCACTGCATGTGTACAGGCACCCTTAGAGTCTATGCCTGCTACTGCTCACTGTCTTGGGGGTTTGGAGTTCAGTGTTGTCATTTTCTCTCATAATTTGGCGTTTAGTCTTTCTGCTCACCAGATAACCACAGAAAATGAATTTACAACTGTTTTCTTCCTCTAGCCTAAGGCCTTTTCTCTAACCACAGTGGCATAGCTATAGTCTTTAATGTAGGGAACAATATGGACAAACACAAAGTGAATTTGGCCAGGGGGATTAATGAATTTTTCAAGGTATGGAGAAGAGAACAGAGAATCATTTGGGAAAGATACAAGATCTGTTTGAAGATGTGGGGGAAAAGGGAGGGAGGGATGTAAAATTCTTAATCTTTAAAAAGCTGTAAGTAGAATTTATTTTTCTACCCATGTATATTTAAGGATCTGAAGGTCTAGCCAAATCATCATGTTATATATTGGTACATGCAAGGAGTGTTTGGAGATACTACAGGAATGGAAAAATGCAAAATGGTAGCCTTTCAGATAGATGACTGTTTCATGACATTGATATTCTGCAGCTTACCATTTGGCATGGTACACACATTATATATTTTTGATGTCTATGATTACCCCAAACTACAAGTTATATTTATTTTATTATATATATATATATTTTTTTATTCTGCAGGTTGTCTGGATTTCAGCTGCCTTCATCTATTGTGAGCACAGGGTCTATCCTCACCCTTTGTTTTACTACAGATTTTGCTGTGAGTGCTCAAGGTTTCAAAGCTATCTATGAAGGTAAGATCGGCTTGGGTTTTTTTTTCCTGTAAATTAAATAGAGAGTTATGGCAAATCCTCATGTTGCTTAGATTCTGTATGTGGGTTTTGAAGTGTCAAGTGAACATCAATTTCCACTGTTTAGTGTTTATTGCAAACATGAAATAGTCTTTCTGTTTCTTATACTCTTATATTTATGAGTAACAGAGGTACTTTGTATTTTCAGTATCTTTTTATTTTGAAATTTTGCTCATAATAAATAATTCAAGATTTTTTCTTGAATGTGTTACTAGTTTTAGATAAGTTTCCAAAAGTGGCTTTTGAATCGCATCAAGTTTTAGCATTCCTTGAAAAAGTTATATTTGCATTGTATTTCAACATTGCCAAATGGTGTGGTTTGTGAGGAGAAGAGGGTAAATCGGTTGCATACTAACTGGTCTTGCAAATTTGTATGAGGATGATTTGGCTACATGACAAAAATAAGATAATGAGTCAGTATGAAAGATGGTAAACAACATTTGAGAATCTCTTAAGACCAAGGATTCTAGGTCTTCTATTATCTACTTTATTCTAATTATTATTATTTTAAAATAGGAGCTTTATTTTCTCCATAATTGTTTTGAATCTCACAGAATTTCCCCTCTTTGTATCTCTGGATTTCCGTTTGTGTATGGTATGAAAGGTACAAAGTAAATTGCTTAAAATCCTGATTTGAATGTTTAGGTGGATTTTGAATGGGTGTGATTCTTTTAGGGGCTTTAAAAAAAAAAGAACTGGAGAAATGTCAGTCTCTACAAAGTTAAAGTTACAAGAAACTCAAGCTTTGGTCTCCTTTTCTTTAACTGACTTTACCAAGCAGTTTAGTTATCAGACAAAGGAGTCTATTTCAGAAAAATTGGGGACAGTTGGATTATTTATCAGCTGTACTACACTTGATGCCCACTAACAGCAATATGTCCATGTCTTGATGATTTGTAGCTCCTAAACAACTGTTGCTGTTATAGGGAGTATCATCTGAAAGTATTGACATGATAGGAAAAATGTTCGTAGGGGAAATATTGTTGATAAGGAGTTGCTGCTGTGTTGCAACAAAGTGAGGTGAGTAGGAGGGCACCTCTAGTATGAGAAGTTTGTAGTTTTTATCTTCCCTCTATGTAAAAAATTATATCTCAGAATTGCTTTGACCTTGGAATTCCATATTTGTTATAGTCTGGAAAGTCTTATGGAACCCTTTTTTTTCTTGCATAACACATGCTGCCAGATATAATATGCAGCTTATTTTGGGAAGACAGAAGGAAGAGGAAATTATTTTATCAGAATCTTAAGTGCTGCAGTGAGTGGTTTAAAGTGGTTGAATGCTAGCTGATACAGGAAGGGTAAAGTTACTTGCTTTGTAGATATAGATTCAGAATCATAGCTCTAACCCTGTCAGAACCATTGCCAAATTGACAGCAGCTTTTGGGGACAGGGTTAAAACTAACTGTGACCTTGACAAGTGCACTCCACTGGGCTGGGAGAGAATTGGATCTCATTGCAGCCTTATAGAATCATAGTGCTTCAAGTCTAGTGCAGAATTAATCTTCCCTGCTTTAGATGCACATCACAATTATATAAAGATCTGGTTTGGCAGAGGAAAGGTGTATGTACTATGGAAGTAAATATGGTAGAGCAGTGGGTAAAATTTTTTGAAGTGCCTAAGTCCATTGACTTGGGTATCTAAATGATTTCAACATTTTCAAAAGTGTAATTACTCCTAGAACATTTATCCCACGCATTTCTGCATCGTCCCTGATGGGCTTTATTACTGACTGGCACTATTTCATTAATAATAAATGAGTTTCCATATCAGATTGGTACTTTTGGTGTTCACTCAGGCTGAGACTCAGGGCATGAGCATGAATGAAGACTAGAGGCTAGGGAGCACTGGCATAGATGAGATACCATCAATTACCAGTATTATAATAACTATGTTATATCAGTCTTTTCTAATTTGATTGGACAAGCCTACTAAGTTGTTCAGTCATCTACAGTAGCACTCCTTCCATAGCAATCTCCAGTAAAGAGGTGCCAGTGTTAATCCATAGTAAGAAACTTTGGAGAGAGAGAGAGAGAAAAAGATGTCAGTACCACTGTACAGTCCTCATTGGCTGTATTTCTAGGTGAAAAAAATGGAAGCATCAAAACCTGCCAGAAGCTGCACTATGATGCTGAGGCTTGGAGCTGATTTTTTCATACCCTGTGCCTCCCTTCCTTTCCAGCAACATCACACAGCAGCCTATCTCATCCTTTTATGCTAAATGAGCTGTCTGCTTTTTCTATTGAGACTCAGAGTCAAGAATTCAAAGGAACTTCTCTTGACTGTCTGCTAGGAACACATGCACAGAGCCACAGGCTGTAATATAATGACACTTCTTGGTGGCCTACTTTCTTGTAAAACCCCAGCAGGAAGGGCTGTAATTAACCTTGACATAGATGGTGCCACTCCCTGGTAAAACAACATTTTAGTTCTTCAGATTTAGTGCTGTAAATCTGGCATCGTTCATGGGTATTAAATTCAGCTCAAAATTTAGGGGGAAAGAATCATCTTAGACAAAAAGTGACTGCTACTTTCCAGTACAATAAGGTGCAAGCTATGTCTGTGGCAAGAACCATACAGCAGTAGCTGGGGGAATATTATATATTGACAATGAGTTGCTTCATTGGGTTTTCTAGGGTAGTTTAAGTTCCTGGCTGAAACAGTGCTGACTGTCATATTTTCAAGCCCTGAGAGTTGGAAAAATTATATTTAGAAATCATAAAATGTGAAGTAACTCTTCCTAATGTTGGTTGGACAAGAGAAATATGGGAAAAGATCATTATTTTAAATGATACTAGAGGGAAAATCCCTTTTCGGGAAATCTAGCAATAGTTATCTTGCAGATTTCAAAGATAACAAATAGGTCTCGATAACAGTCTTGAAGGCAGAAAGAATCAGTTTTGCTTTACTGAACTCACAGGCATAGTTCTTCTAGCTTTATGGTGTTTTAACTAAGAAATTTTGCAATGGAATTGATAGGGTCTGATGAATCCATATATCAGCAGTTGTGAAGTGACAGAGTAGAGGAATTTGTTTCTATGAATGTTCTACGTTCTTGGAGGCTTCTTACTGTGGAACTGCATAGCTAGCAGTATTTCCCGTCTTGAAACTAGCCAATCTTTCTTCTGAATAGTGTATGTCATTTGATGTTAGATCTACATTTTATTCTCATGAAATTAAAAATTTAAAAAAATTACACTGGAACATTTGAATATAAATACATAAATAACAGAACTATTTTAAATATGATCAGGAAGAAAATTTGGTGTTACAACATGGATTATAATCAATGTTTATATCCGACCAAATTATCTGCTGTGCTCAGTTTCCATTTTGGAAAATATAGGTGATGTTTCCACAAAATGATTCTGTTCTTTGACTGTGTGCTAATCTAACCTGTACCATGTGACAGTGCTCTTCAAGGTTACAGCCTTTGAGGAAGGCTAGTTTAAAGTATTGGGTATGTACAGGTATTACCTATAGATTGAAGTAACCAGGATTAGGCTGATGGAAATGCCTAAACATGCAGGCATTCAGAGGGTTTGAATAGCCCCAAAATGGCATGCCTAATTTAAATGATTTCACCAAAGGAGGTGCACTAATTTAGATTGAAATTGGGTTAACCTGAACTAGGAATGGATTAACTTGATCTCAGGAGCACATGGACACATTCACAGCACAGCCCTGGGGCTGGGAAAGCCTAGCCACTCACCCCAGCCCTGGGGATGCACTATTTCTACTCCCCTCCCAACCCTTACTGGGATACTTTTAGCCCCTCAACTCCCTGCACAATGTGACAACCCCCCTCCCCGTCTGCAGAGATCCATCAGCCTCCCCCCCACTCCCTCCCTCACAACCCCACCAGTCCCACCCAATCCTGCCAAACCTCCATGAAGCTGCTAGCTCCCTTGATCCCACATGCTTCTTCCCCCACCCTTGAGTCACTGGCATCAGTTTCCCATGTGGGTTCCAGGAGCCATAAATGGCTATACACCCCCTCCTGGTCTACATTTAGGAAGTTTAAAGTAAGCCATATGAACACAGACCATGTGTGATGACTGGTTGTATGCACCCCCATAACCTATATGATCCGTAACTTCTTCTTGCTGTCTATACAAATATTGATGCAGAAAAGAAAGCAAATGAGCCATCTACAGCTGATGAAGATGTGTCTGCACTGGTGGAAATCCCAGAGGGGGTGTGTGGGGTAGCAGGGGATGTTCCATTCTCATGGGCTGCTGAGCTACGATACCGATCTGTTAATTTTATTATGTTTACTTCTAATCGATACTAGTGAGTATATGATGTGAGGTCATAACTGGGCATGTTGAATACAGAACTGTACATTTGTAAATGCATGTTAAGGCTTTAAGTGTATTAACAATGACACTACTGATATTAAACACCAGTGTTCATAGGATATGGAGACTGCATATTCATATTTATCTGATTTTGTCTTCTATCACCTAGACCCCTTGTGAATCTCAGACTGTTTCTCATGAGTCAATCCCACTGAATAAAATCTTTACTTGAATAAATTTGAATTCCCTGGCAAAAGACATCTAAAACTGCTAACAAGAGATCTGAGTGGTCAGGCAGCTACAATTCATTTGTTGTTTTCTGCTAAGACATGTTTTATCATACAAGATTGCAAAAGTATGTATTAATGTATGAGATTTCTTTCTTCTTAGTAACTTTTAAATCATAGTAAATATGATAAAATAGATAAATATGATAGTAAAAAAATTACAGTCAGCACTTGAACACTTCAGTATTCTAGTATGGACAGTAATTTTAAATTGGTTCTTATTTTCCAGAATTACCACTGAATGTATAGACCTCCCATCAGAGGTTTGGGTTCATATTATGGAAAAAAAAACAGTAAAAATGATGCCATTGATAGTAAATACCAATATTCACAGTATGAACATTGCATATTCATATTTATGTGATTTTTTTTACCTGTAGTCATTAGACCCTCCTGTGAATATGAGATGCTGTTTCTCATAAATTAGTTGCACAGAGTGAAGTCTGTGCTTAAATAAAACTGCCTCCATGCAAATGTAAAGATTCAAAAGTGATAAACACTTATTGTAAATTACTTAAGCCAATGTGAAAAAAGCCTATTTGCATATTTATTTGTTGACATTTTGCAACTACTGTCCCTAAATTGAACCCAAGTGTATCAGGAGGCTTGGTGCTCCAACTATTTTTAGAGAAGGCAGGTGGCATGAGAACCTGCAGGTGTGGCAGGGGCCAGTTAGTCACCACACCAGAAGGGTGGTGGGCTTGAAGCATATAAACTCAGTCCTGAGCTGGTCAAGCAGTCCAGCCCTGAAAGCCATGGAAAGAGGAGATCTTGTTCATCATGGCTACTGGGTAATGACTAAGCTGGGGGTAAGCAACGCTGGTGACTTGTGGAAGGGATTAAGGGGAGGTAAGGAGGTCCTAGCTGGCCCAGAAGGAACAGAGGGCCCAGAGGGCAAGAG
>NW_005843330.1:0-1269 GCF_000455745.1 Alligator sinensis | reverse complement strand
GAGGAAGGGGGGGGCGAGGGGGAAAGGGGGGGCGGGGGGGGGGGGGGAGGGAGTGTCAGCAGGGCCAGAGATCAGAGGTCTGGAGCCCAGTAGGGGCAAGTGTCAACAGGGTCAGGGAACCCAAATGTTTTTCAGGAGTGGGGCCAAAGGCTCAGAGATGGGCCAAAAGTCAAGGAGTACCACAGCTGAAAACTAGTAGAGCCATGAGTCTCAGTTGGCCCAAGAGTGGGGTCAGGACCCAGAGAGCAGGGCCAAGGACTGGGGGTCACAGCTGGAGACTGAAGGAGCCAAGGAGTCCTTAGCCCAGTAGGGGCAAGCTATGGGGCTGGAAGCCTGTAGTCTAGGAGGGGCATGTGTCAGCAGGGCCAGTGGACTTGTGTCTTGAGAGGGGTGTTAGGAACAGTAGAGAAAGAGAGAGAGAGAGCAGAATGAGTAATACCTGTGAGGCATGGGCATGAATATTAAGGAGAATGGAGCCCACATAATTAGCCTTTAAGGCACAGAGCAGAGACACTTGAGTTCAGGAGCATGAGATCAAGTTTGGTAAGCCCTGGGGCAGCCTCCATTTTTCTAAAAGATAATAATATCAAGGCATGGCAAGTGAAGAGAAGGGGAGATTGCCCAAGGAGAGAGCCGGTTGACAAGGTTTGAGGCGGGGCACAGGGGCATGATAGGCAACCTTAGAGTTGAACATGGTTACACCAAGACTTAATTAAAATCTAGAAGAGTATATTTTGATAAGGAAGTATCTTTGTGTTTGTGGACCATTGTTTTCATAACAATTTTGAGGTAGCAGGTTTGTGTAATGGGAGTCAAGTAATCCCATTCTTCTCCCACCCCCTCGTTCACTTGTGACTTTGCTAAATGAGTTCAGATAAGTCATTTAACTTGACCAATGTCTCTCTCACTCAAATTCCTTCCCCAACATTGTCCACAATTTAGAAAGTATTATAAAGAGTGGAGCTGGAAGTAAAAATTCTAGATATAATTATAGAATATAGGTATAATTATTTATTTAGCATTCAACACTATTAATAAAAGGAAGATGAGCCTGCTCCCTTCCCTGTGCTCCTTCCTGGGAGCACGAAGAGTGGGAAACTGCCAAGAAACACAGGGCATTCCTCCTGCGCAGAGAATGTCTGGGTGTCATGCAGCAGGTATTGTGAAAGGGCTGTGCCAGGGAGGGAAGAAAGGGCTGGCTGAAACGCAGAGCTGTAGTGATGGTGGGCAGGCAGAATAGCCCTTGTGATAAAAGCTGCCCAGCATGCA
>NW_005843329.1:199406-200928 GCF_000455745.1 Alligator sinensis | reverse complement strand
CCAGCCCCACTCCCTCCCTCACCACGGTGGCCTCAATCGCTGCCCCCCATGTCCCCACCTTCCCCCACCACAGACTTACCGACCGGACACTGCTCTCCAAGCTGCTGGGCTGCATATCAGCTATCAGATCGGTATCAACCGATATGGCTGGTTAATAATTGGCCATCAGTATCGGCCAAAAAAAATCTCTATTGGTGCACCCCTAGTTCCAAGCTCATTCAGTACTGACTGAAAGTCAGTCTCAAGGATCAGCCATTCAGTAGCTAGTTGGAAAAGAACCGAGTCTCAACCTAGCTGCCGGTAGGACACGTGACCGCATCAAAATGAATGGTTTGAAAAGCCCCTTCCCCATTCATCTCGGGTGGAGACAAAACTGAATTAAGACAGATCCAAGGATTTTTCACATTGTTTTAAAAACGTCTAGGCAATTACAGCGACAAAGAAAACCATTCAAAATATGACCCTATCCTAACCAATATCGCTGTATTTGCAGAGAAAGGACCCCGGTATCAGTGATGCTGGTCAGAGTTTGCCAAAACTGAGAAGAATTGAGGCAAGCAGAGCTCTGTTAGTGTTATGGTCCCTTCAAAGCTTTGGGGCAGGTCTGCTGTGGAGAGGAAATCAGGTCAGTTTCACTCTCCAGGGGTGGGAAAGCTCCAAGCACCAACAGAAAAAGAAGACCCAAATACAGAGACTGTCCCAAACAACCAGAAAGCACAGAAAGAGCAGGAGAAAAGGACACCCCATCCAAAGCAGCGTCCAGACACAGGGATTGGGGGAGGAAAGAGAACTAGCTATTTCTCTACAATTTCCTTGCAAATTGCAGCTTGGCTCGCTCGCTCTCTCTGGCTGGCTAACAGGAAAAAGACAGACAACGAAGGTGCTACACAGGAGGTCTATAATAAGAAGAGAAAACGGAACGCAGAATAAAGCCAGGCAAAGAAAGAGAGAGAGAAAATCCAGCAAGTCAGGAAGTGAACAAGCTGCATTTTTCAATCACTCAAAATTAAGCCAGCTGCATGAGACAAGGAAACAAGCATCATGCCACTACACGGTCCATTCAAAACCAAGAGAAATGGCTGCAAAGTTGTTTTTTCCATCCCAGCCTGCACGCCCCAGGGAGCTTTCAAGAGCAGGTGGGACACAAGCTTGGCTGGGACGGGTTAGCCAAGGATGCTCCCACTTGAAGTAGGCAACTGGACGGGGCATGATCGGGCTTTCCTGGGAGCTCGAGAGTGCAGCTCCTGACACAGCCAAGCGCTATTTGAAACCTAAGCCAGGACGAGGGGTCCCAGCCCACGGTCGGTCGCAGCAGCAGCAGCAGGTCTCAAGGCAGTTGGGGGAGAGGCGGAGACCCTGAGGTGCTGGCAGCACAGGCTGCCCGGGGGACACGCGCGACTCAAAGCGAAGGGGCACAAAGGGCAGGGCCGGGAGCAGAGCCAGGCCCGCGGGGGCGTGGCCCAGGCCCGGCTCCGGGACGCTGCTCACGGCCGCCGCCCGCTGCCCAGGCCCCGCGGCCGCG
>NW_005843329.1:198467-198983 GCF_000455745.1 Alligator sinensis | reverse complement strand
CCGGGTGGCCCCGCCCAACCCCCCCCCTGCCGCAGGTGCCCCGCCCGGAGGCAGAGCAACCGTTAACGCCCCGCCCTTGCTCCGTGTCCCGTCACCCTATCAGAGCCGTGCCTGACTGAGGATGGGCAGCCCCCCGGGCCAATCCCGTCAGTCACCGCAGACGCCCCAGCCAGTGAGAGGATGGGATTGGGTTGGGGCGGAGTCACTTGTGGACGGACAGTAAAAGCGACCAATGAGAGCGGGACCCCACGAGCAGTCCGCTAATAGCAGTTTGAGAGCTGGCGGAGCGTGGCTTCGCGGCCCCTCCGGAGTCTCTTTAAATTCCGGCGAATTGAAAGGACCGGGGGGGGTGGGACCGTGCGCCTGACTGACGGGCAGCTGGGTGGGGCGGACCCCGGCAGCGCAGCTAATGGGGCGCACATCCTTCCCTGACTGGCACGGCAGCTGCCCAATGACAGAGCCGAAGCAGCGCGGGGCTGGAGGGGCGGGGCGTCGGGCGCCTCGGCCGCGGCGGCC
>NW_005843329.1:187116-198455 GCF_000455745.1 Alligator sinensis | reverse complement strand
GGCCCCGGCCCCGGCCCCGGCCCGCGCCTTCCGCCCGTCTGCGACCCGCGGTCGCCCAGCGCCGGCATCCCGCGCACCCCCATCGAGGTACAGGCCGGGGGCGGCAAGGGAGCTCCGCGCCTGGGCAAGGCCGATCTGGAGGTTCAAACCCGGTGTCGCACCGTGGCAGGGAGCGGGGTGAAGCGGGAGGCAACTGGGGTTTTTCTCCCTGTTCCTCTCTCTCACTTGCAGCCTCCAGCATTTCAGGCCCAGGAAGTGGCGATTCGGAGGCTGTGCCCCCCCTCCCGGGCTCAATTGCTGCTTATGCCCCTTTGCTTCCATCGTGTCCCGTCCCTTTTGTGGGCCTGGCACAGCTGTCAGCCTCCACAGCAGCTGGCAGCAGCGAGCCCCGCACTTTTCACGCAGCATGCAATTAAAAGAGCATCATTTCATGAGTTTTAGACTTGCTGCCTACTAGTTTCATGTTGTGACCCCCAGTTCTTAGTTTCTTGCCAGCTAAGAAGGTGCACTATAAGTGTACATTTCTTTAAGCAATTAGATGGCAAAGGTACTGTTTGATATAGCCTGTTTGCTCTCATGGGCATGCTCTTTTCGGTTTCTTATTAACTTTGCATTTGTATTATACTAGGGATTTGTGAGAGAAGCTGCTCATTTGCTAGATAGCTATCTGGTCTGGGTGGGTGACAAGCAACTGCATTAAGAATGTAATTAGCCACACAAAATGACCTAGGATCTTATTTTTTCGTACTTAAAAAAAAATAAATAAAAGCAACTTTGAATGACTTGATGTACCTCAACTTTTAGCAAATCTTTTGATACGGTCTTCCGCAACATTTTCACAGGCAAGCTAAGGAAGTATGGGCTGGATGAATGGACTGTAAAGTGGATAGAAAACTGGCTGGAGCCTCAGCTCAGAGAGCAGTAATCAATGGCTTGATGTCTAGTTGGCAGCTGGTATCAAATAAAATGCCTCAGGGGTCAGTCCTGTGGTCCTGTTCAGTGACCTGGAAGATGGTATAGAGCTCACCTTCAGCAAGTTTGCAGATGACACCAAGCCGGGGGGAGCAGTAGGGCTAGGATTCAAAGTGACCCAGACAAATTGGAGGATTGGGCCAAAAGAAATCTCGTGAGGTTCAGCAAGGACAAGCACAAAGTCGTTTGCTTAGGATGGAACAATCCCGTGTGCCGGTAAAGGCTGGGGGCTGACTGGCTGGGCAGCAACTCTGAAGAAAAGGACCTGGGGGTTACAGTGGACAGTAAGCTGAATATGAGCCAGCAGTGTGCCCTTATTGACAAGAAGGCTAATGGCACACTGGGCTGCATTGGTAGGTGTGTTGCCAGTAGATCAAGGGAAGTGATCATTCCCCTCTATTCTGCACTGGTGAGGCCGCATCTGGATTATTGTGTGCAGTTTTGGGCCCCCCACTGCAGAAAGGATGTGGACAAATTGGAGAGAGTCCAGAGGAGGGCAATGAAAATGGTGAGGGGGCTGGGGGACATGGCTTATGAGGAAAAACTGAGGGAACTGAGCTTATTTAGTCTGGAGAAAAGGAGAATGAGAGGGGGATTTAATAGCAGCCTTCAACTACCTGAAAGGGGGTTGCAAAGAAGATAGAGCTAAGCTATTCTCGGTGGTGAAGGATGATGATGGAACAAGGAGCAATGGTCTCAAGTTGCAGCAAGGGAAGTTTAGGTTAGATATTAGGAAGAATTTTCTCACTAGGAGGGTAGTAAAGCACTGGAACAGGTTACCTAGAGAGGTTGTGGACTTTCCATCCTTGGAGATTTTGAAGACCTGTCTACACACAACTTTGGCTGGGATGATCTAGTTGGGGATGGTCCTGCTTTGAGCAGGGGGTTGGACTAGATGACCTCCTGAGGTCCTTTCCAATCCTAACTTGCTATGATTCTATGACAATTTAAATAAAAAATCCAGTTAGATAGTTCTTTTATATCTCAAGCCTGCTGTCTTTGCCTATCCTGCTTCTGTCTGCTTTGGTTCCACCTGGATCCTGCCCTTTTGCTTGGTTCTACCTTCCCCTTCAGGTTCCTTTTTTATTTTCTCAGGTGGAGAAATCCCCACAGAGAAGCCCCCTTCCTGAGCACATAGAGGAGATGGGAGTAGCCGGACAGAGCCAGAGCTGGGATCCACGATCACCTACCTGCGGCATCTTGCGCACCCCCATGAAAGTCTTGATGAGTGGTAAATGCACATGTTCTCTGGGAATATGTTTTCTATATGTTTCTTTCTCTTCAGCCCATTTCTTGGGGCTCTTAGCCATTTAGCCCAAGTGGTAGGACTCTGGGTCTTTCAGGGAGAGTGTTCACCACACTTGCAAACTCTTTAGTGATGGTGATCATTTGCCTGGTTCAGTGTTCCTTCTCCCACAGTGTCTTAGGATTTTTTAGCCCTGAGATATTGGTAAATAACTCCCTTCCATAAGCCTGCTTTTGCTGAGGTAGGTGGATTTACTTCTTGTTACCTTTCACCAGAATGTGACTGCATTCCTAAGTGGGTTTTGTTTGTTTGTTTGTTTTGGTTTGGTTCTTTGCTGAGCCCATTTCAGTTCCACTGTCTCTCTATGGAGGAGGTGGCTCTGGTGGGTTTGCAGTGCCCTATATAGAGAGATCTACATGGGAAAGGGTTCCTTCTCTGCTTGATGAGTTGCCTCAGCCTTGCTCTTTGTGCCTCCTTTGTCTCTTCTTTCCAGACACCATAAACTGCTTGGTGAAGCAGCTTAGTGAAGCTTTTGGAGCAGAGCTGCTGAATCAGGAGTTGCAACTGGAGCAGCCACCAGCCCAGGGACCAAAGCCTGGAGCTGCCGATGTTCCAGGGAAAGAAGCAAAAGGAAGGAAGGTCCAGGAGGAGAGTTCTGCCAGGGATGCTTCCCTGGAGAAGACCTCTGTGTTGGTAGAGGAGGGAGAGAAGCAGCCATCTCCCAATACTTGTACTGGGGCTGTAATGTGGCCAGCTTGCTTCACAGAGCCCACTTTTCCTTCAAGTGAGTTCATGGGTTCTGTGGGCTTTGCCTGGGTAGGGGTTGGAGATTCACTGGGATGCTCACGAGAACTGAGGGGCCCTCCTGGGCACCCAGCAGGGGATAAGAATAATAAGGCAAGAAGGCAGGATGTGAAGGTTCCTGTGGGTGGGGAAGGTGGGGTCCACACTTATGAGGAAGGCTGGAGGAATAAGCAGTTTGTTTTCAGGGAGGGAGCTCTGAGGGAGGTGGGAGGCTAATGTAAGTTGTAAGCAGGTTTTGGAGGGGGGAGCAAGCTAGCCTAGAGCAGCAACAGGATTGGACCTCCTGCTGCAGGCTGTGAAGCACAAGGGGTGGGAGTGGGGGGGAAGGGGATGGAATGATTCAACTTTGATTTAAGACCAACAGAATCTTGCAACAGAGGTGGAGAAGTAGAGACCCAGTATCCTGGTGCAATATATAGCTTGGGTGTGAGAGAGCTAAGGTCCTGAATTCTGCCTAGGGCATGCCCCAGCCACCTCCATGGAGCACTCTGACCTGCTTTCCCAGGGCAGCTTTGTGCATCTCGCCCTGTTCCATAGACCTCTGTTTTTACTTGTACCCTGACTACGTGTACCTCCTTTCATTCTTTCCCATTTCAACTGAAGCACACCCTCTAGCACCTTTCCCTTGGCTTTGCCATCAACCCATACTGTTCCTCTTCTGCCTTCTACTTCTGTATTTCAACTGGTTGTCTGAGTGAAGAGGAGGATACCTAACATACTCCTTCCTTTTAAAATAGTCAGTGCTCTTTAACAGGGGGTTTGGAAGTAAAGGATTCCCTCAGACCCAGTCTGGGATGGCAGGCTTTTTCCTCTGGGGAATATGGCTATTGGGTTGAGAGGGGAAAGGGAGCACAAGTATGGAGTAGCTTCCCTATCTGACATAAGAGCACAGGGAAGTTCAGTGTCGATAGAAATTTCTCTGCAGTTTCTCATAGAGCAGATGTAAGAATGGAGAGAGTATGCAAGCATTGGTATGACTTCTCTTGGACTGTGCTGAGAGTCTTCATAATGGAACAGCTCCTTTGAAAAGATCTGCTGTTGCCTGATGTCAGGTCACTGGATTTGATGCCTGGGGATGGGGTGTGGTCTGCTGTGAACAATAAATGCCAGGCAGGGCAATACAAATCCGTGAAACTAACCTAATAGCTGTGGCTATTGAGGTTTTTTTTTTTTTTGCATGTCTTTATTTTCAGTGGGCAAGCCCACAAGACGCAAAGCCAGCAACAAAATCCTAGCAGCCTCTGGTGGTACTGGGCGCTCTCCTCTCAGCATCCTCCAGGACGACAATTCCCCAAGCAACCTTGTTCCTCGCCAGGTGATACTTAATGGAGGGACGGGGTTCAGATAAGGGGCAGTATGGGGTTGGAGTTCCCAGTTTCCCAATGTTGCTGCTGTTCATTTGAGAACTTTGTTTCTTGCTTGGAGACAGAACTCCTAGCTCTTCATTTCCCAAGCCCTTGGTTTGGGGTGGTGACCCAAGCACACAGACCCTTTATTGCTGAGAATTGACACTTAGATGCTTATAGATAGTTCTTCTGTCTCTCTCTCGTCTTATCATGGCATTCCCAAATTGGGCTATGTATCTCCCCAGAAATCTGGCCTCTGAGCACTTTAGTGGCGCTTCTCAGCTCCATCAACCTTTCAGGGATTATGGGGGCATAGAGCTGGGCACAGTATCCCCGAAGGATCTTTCCAAGGCCACAGAGAGGAGCACCTCAGACTAACTCGCCCTCTGTACTCTTTTTTTTTTTTTTCCTTTTCTCCAGGGTAAGAGACACCTGTCACTAACAGAGAACCTAGGGGAGAGGAAGGAGGCGACAGCAGAGTCAGGTCGCAGCCTCAAATTGGGGGTTTCTGCCTGGGATGACTTGAACAAGGAAAACCAGCAGTGTCGTTTGGTGGAGAATTAAAAAGGGCCTCCTTTTCACTACGTCCCTCATGATTGTTTTCCTTTTGTATTTCTCAAATGGAATTCTTCCAAGGGGAAAGAATTTTGCGGAAGGGCAAGGAGAACCTGGCCTGTGGTCACTTTATCCTTTTAAAACCAAGCCTTTCTGCAGGAGAAGATAAATAGGCACATCCTTTTTTTTCTACCTTAGTTTTATATGTACCTATGTTTTGTGTACAGGCTTCTGGTCCCTGGCTCTCTTAGTTTCTGATATCTTGCCAGCACTCAACTCAATGTATAGTTTCTGTATGTGGTGAATAAATGTATTTTAAAGCTCTCTTCTTTGTCTGGATCTAGTTAAAGCCTCCAGCGGCATCTTATTCACTGCTTTGCCTAGTTCCTTTCCTGCCCAGCTGTTGCTGAATCTTTGGGTATTGCTGCAGTGTGAATTTAGTGTTGGCTGTGGCATGGTAACTACCCTTGTGCATGCTTCTACCTAGGCTAATGCCAGGGGCTAACCCTGCTTCTGTTGGGGAGTGAACTACCTGACATAACTTGTGCACATCTCTGTTCTGTCACAGACAATGGAGCCAGTACAGGAGGAATGCCACCTACAAGGGAAGCAGGCACTGACCTCTAGCAAAGCCTAAGCTATTTGTTAGACTTTCTGGCCTGCTGGGAAGCTACAGTCACTGTGAAGGAATGAGGACAAAGTGCTGTGTATGAGGAAGTTGAAGTCTAGTACAAAGAGCATTTTATGGCAGGGGTGTCAGTGATGGGGCCTGTAGGCATCCAGAGCTGGTCCAGGGTGTATGCTGCATGTTGTGTCCACACTGGACCAACTCTACATAGTGGCTCTGTCCCTGCATTCTGCAGCCAGTGCACAGGGCTGGCACTGCATATAGCACATACCCCACACACCACATGCAGTATCAGCCCTGGACTGGGGTCAGTGCATGCTGCATAGGTTTGCAGGGCAGGACTTAGCATGTGCACTTCATATAGCATGGGGGGCTGATCTGGGGCAAGTGCTGAATGCAGTGTCCTGTCAGGCTGCCCCTGTACCCTGACTGGGACCAGTTCCAATTGTGCTTACAGACTGGCCCCATGCATTGAGCCAGCATGCAGAGTCAGTCCAGCCAGATGCTGCAGGCAGTGCATGCCTTGGGCTGGCTCTGCATTCAAGCCCCATACTGGTCTCGGTACATGAGCTGCCCATGCTGGACTTGCCCTGCATGCTGGTTCTGGCGCATGAGGGCAGGCTATAGGCCTGATTTGGACCAAACCCAGGGTCTGGGCACAGACCAGACCCCCACCCTGCATTCAAATGAATCTGACACCCCCGTTTTATGGTAACATACCCCATTTTGGAGTGAGCTGTTTACACATTGACAATTGTAGTCTTCTTGACCTGATGCCTACTGTTGCAAGTAAACATGGTTGTAACTTGCCCTTTGCTACCTGGAACTTCTCCCCATGTTGTCCCTAAAATATTAGGGCCTCTAGCTACAAACCAGGAAGGGGCTGTAGCTTAAGGCAATAGTGAGCACAAATACAGAGCTGCTTGAACGTGCTAAGGAAGACTTAGGAGGTTACCATCTTCTGAGCCTTTCTTCTTCATGTGTTCCAAAAGGAGAGGCCCAGTGTTTCATATGGAAGTAGGGAGAGACTATGCATTATTCTTCCTGTAGGACTTATCCCGATGGGGCTATCTTTGCCTCTGCAGGAGCCAGAGTAGAGTGCAGTACTTGCACTGTAGTTCTTGGAACAACAATTCTCTGTAATGTTTGCAACATCTCAGTGCAGTGAACCTGCTTGAAATGATGCAGTCCGTATTTCATTTGATCTCTTTATTGTGCCTGGACTATGATAATTATATCTTTAAAGCAATGATTAAGTGAGGCTATGGGCTAATGCAGGGGAAATACACAGCATATGGGGGTTAGTGACGAAGGGGAGAGAACAGCTATGGACAGATGATGATAATAAATTAAGCATTTGCTGTTCCTAATGCTCCAGATTGGGGAAGAAAAGTTCAGAACCCCATTTAGTGCACTAATGAAACTTGAGCAAAGTGTGGGCTTCTTCCTCTACCACAAACTAGTTGGGATTTCAACTCTCCGCTTAGGAAAGGAGGTTATAATCCCCAAACCAATGTGCCTGGGTGGCGGGGAAAGGTTTAAGAGCAATCTGTATGAAGGAGGTGTTTGTTTGTTTGTTTGTTTGGGGAGGGGGGCTTGCACTCCTATAAGGGACTGGGCTCAGATGGAATGGATTTATGCATATGGAGGGAGGTGGTTTTCTAAAGGTGGGTTGTTTAGAGGGATGGATGCCCCTGAGTTGATACAGGAATGAAAGGGGGTGGAAGGTGCCTTTGGGTATGTATTGCAAGTACCTAAAATCTGTGCAATGGCCACACTTGCGCAGGGTCCTAGAACCTGGTAAAGGCTGAAAGCTGCTATGACTTCTTTAGAATATGGGTAGGGGAGAACAGCCAGTGGAGAGCTCCTACCCCTGGACCTCTCTTCTAGGCCAGGAAGCCCCTGAAAGTGACTGTCATATAAATATAATATGACACAGAGAAGTGGCTCTGTATAACATACAAGGACCAATTGTGCTCTGTTGGTAATGCCTTTCATGTAGGCTCAGTGCTTGTACCCTGCTCTCAGTATTTCTCCCCTCCCCATAATCCTCTTCAGTTCCAAATCTTGAGGAAACTATCCCAGGAGCCGGTAGCCACGGCCATACCATCTGCTGTCACTCCGAGACAACTCACCCTGTTGTCGTGACCAGAGAGGATTCCTGATGGAAAGAGAAGAGACTTTACCAAGGGGGAAGGCTCAGGGCAGTAGTGCCGTACTGCAGGCTCTTGACCTAAAAGTGCCTGCACCCCGTGTATGTACTAGGTTGGCTCCTACTAGGGACCTGGACCCAGACCCAGCCCATGTCCCAGATGCAAAAATAGGCAAACCACAAGTGTCAGATAAATAGTAACCTGCCCAGCCTAGGAGTGTGGATGTTTTGCTGAGGGTTGAAGGCACACACATTTCAGAAGTGTTTGATTAGCAGTGCGGTTCTCAGCCTTTTCAGATTCAAAGCACATTCCCTAACTGCTGAATTTAGCAGCACCCCATTTCAAAAACTCATTTAACTTTTTTTACCTTTGAAAAAATACTAAAGTAATTCTTCTCTTGCCAAAAAAAAAAAGCCCCAAACCAGTCAGAATGTTTTTGACACTGTGAACTCCTACTGGTATTTGAAATCTCTAGGTTTATCTTGTGAATCATGCATAGGTATTTGCATACCTAACAGTGCTGATATTGCATGGCACCCCATGGCACCCTTACAAGAATTTCATGGCACCTTTAAAAGGATCTCTTGGGACCCAGGTTGAGAATCACTGATATTAGCAGGCATTTCCTGAACTGACTCACCCACACGCTCCCCCTTCAGGGAGTCCCAGATGTTGCAGTTAAAATCATCATAGCCAGCCATCAGGAGACGTCCACTGCGGGATAAGGCGATTGATGTGATTCCACAGATGATGCTCTCGTGAGAATAGACAGTAAGCTCCTGATCTGCCCGGAGGTCAAAGAGGCGGCAGGTGGCATCATCTGAGCCAGTGCAGATTGCCTCGCCATTGGGGAAGAACTGAGGGGGAGAGACAACACCATTCAACCAGGGGAACTTATCCTGTCCCAGAGTACCCAGCTTGGGCCCTCTGCAGTTTTTGACAACACTCCTTGTTCTTGACAAGCAAGTCCCCTGTCATTCCAACTGTGGGCTCCATGTAAATGAGGGCTGTTAAAGATATGGCCCATGGGCTGAATCTGTTTGTGCAGGCTGCCTCTGACATTGGTGTGCTCTGAGCAAGTCTAGCAGGCTGGGACCCACTGACAAGACAGGCGTTGTTGTCCCCCATACCCTTTAACTGAGAATGTTGCTGTTTGGTATGAGTTAGGGCTCGGAACAGCTCGTTCAGTCTCAGCACTAAGGGGGCTTTTCACAGAAACAGAAACTTAGGTACCAAACAGCAGTTGTGAGAATGCTAGTGGGGTCTGAAAGTGGACTTTATGTCTAAACACCCAAACAGATCTTTCAGGATCTGGGCCTCAGACATTAAGTGACTTGCCCAGCCTCCCACAGTATAGCAAGGACTTGAACTCGCATCTTCTGTGTGTCATGCTAGCACCATAAAATGTGGCTCATCCTTTCTCTTACTTGTGGTCCTCCATATGCAACAATGATAATACCCTTTAATCTTGCCCTGCAGTCTCATCTGCCCCTAAATATTTCAGTCCTGGGCCATGCACCAACATTTCTATTGATTCCACTCAACAGATCAGATACATACACAAATGGCATTGATGTCAGACTCATGCCCTGAAAACGTTTGACGACAGGTTCCCTCCCGCACGTCCCACAGCTTAGCAGTGGCATCACAGGCTCCAGAGATAAAGAGATTGAAATCTGGGGAGACAGCCAAGCTCATACAGTCTCCAGTGTGACCCAAGAACACTGTCTTCTGCTGTCCTGTTTCAATATCCCAGAGTGCACTGTAGGGGGACAAGAAGAGAGTCCTCAGGGAAGTATTAGGATCATAGGCTATTTGGAGCTAAACCCCTTTGAGGGTGTTTGTGAATTTAAAGGAGAGAAACCATGATGGTAAAGGGACACTTTTACCATTTGAGCTGAGGTAGCAGCTGGAAAACCCCTTAGCACCCATACAGTTGTGTTAGTAGGTCTTGTAGTCTGTGGACAAGGGGATGTTGAGCTAATTCAGGCAAGACCAACACTAGAAACTTTGGCTGATATAGCAGGGTCAGTCAGGGGTGTGATTTTGCAGATGTCTCTATAGTGATGGGAGCTCTAGTTTAGATATAGTGGCAAAGAAGTACTGCAACTGGTATCAACAGACAGCTATAAATGCCCAGACACTTGGAAACTTCCAAGGCTATTATATTAAGATTCAATTGAACATGGAATATTGAAAAGAAGATTGCTATATCAATGTTGTATTAGCAAGATAGATAATGCTTTCTGGCTTCAGGGTGGTTATTAATGCAAAGGATGGGGAAGGTCAACAAGCTGAGAAGTCCTGAACCTTGGGGGACACTTCATATCCTGGTTTCCTCTGGTCCAAGAGGCCAGACAAACAAAGACTGTAAAGGGTGTAAAGCCTTGGTCTGGAGTCAAGGGACACAGCTGCAATCCCAGACCTAACTCAAGCACTGGCCCTTCAAGGCCCCATGTCAATGATAGGCAACACCTGAGAAGTGGCATGTCCCTGTTGCATTATTTTCTCTTATGCATGTGTCTTGCAATAAATGCTACTGTGCTTTGGGAAAGCTGGCTGGTCACTGAGTTCATCTGGTATTATCCCTGAGAGGCAGCAAAACCCAGCTGGGGATAATCACAAGGGCAGGTCCAGTTCTAAAACCTCAGTATTAAGGGAAAGAGTTGTAGGTCCTCCCCTCACAAAGTTGGTGGATGGAGGCCTAAGATCTTGAGTATGCTGCCCTGAAAGAAACTATGAAGGAGAAACAAGGATGAGCTTTGCCCTGAACCTGTGACATATTTTGCTCACTGAACTGGTGTGCATGACACTGAAAAAAACCCTCTGTTTGATATCATGTGCATCAATACAAGGAGAGTTTGCTAGTGTTAACCTATCCCAAACTGGAAAGATACAGCCCAGGAAGGAGTGAAGAATATGACTTCTGTCTTGCTGCCACCTGCTGCCACTCTGTCTCAAGCTGGGCCTAAATGACAAAGGTTTGCTGACCTAGCTTCTGCACTTAGGCATATGAAAAATATCATAAGAACATAGGTCTGGAAGGGGCCTCCTGGGCCACTGTGTCCAGTCCCCTATGCCTGCAGGAAATCAATTCCTCAAGGTTTCTCTAAATCACCACTCCAAGCCCTCACAACTACAAAGCATCATACCAGAAATACCAAGAACAACCTATACAGAGGAAGGCGAAGCTCTCCACAGTCTAAGCCAGGGGTTAGCAACCCCTGGCACATGTGCCGAGCATGGCACGCAAGGCCATTTTGCTCAGCACACCACTGCCAGCCTGGGCTCTAGGCAGCTGCTGCCAGCCACAGAGCCCAGGCTGCTCCCAGCAGGCGGCGCCGGGGCGGCTCCCAGCAGGCAGCTGGGTGGTTGCAAGACCTGCTGCAAGCAGAGTAGGCTCCATGGTTGGCAGCAGCTACCCAGAGCCTGGGCCAGTTGCAGCCAGAAGGCTGCAAATATCCGCTCCAGGCTCCAGCATTAGCTCCGTACTGGCGGGTGCACACGCGCCTCAGAGTGAACAGTGGGGGAGCGGCTTGAGGTAGCACAACCACAGCTTCTCCCCTACTGCCAGCACAGAGCTGATGACGGCTCTGGAGCCCAGCATAGCTGTTTGTAGCCAGCCTGGGCTCTGG
>NW_005843329.1:159621-186945 GCF_000455745.1 Alligator sinensis | reverse complement strand
CACCTCCATGCTGGTGGCGACTGAATGTGCACCTCAGAGCGGACAGTGGGAGGGCTGTGCTGCCACAGGCCCTATCCCCACCATCAACTCTGAGGCGCGCGTGCACCCACCAGTATGTAGCTGATGCCAGAGCCTGGAGCAGCTGTTTGCAGCCTCCCGGCTGCAGCCAGCCCAGGCTCTGGTAGCTGCTGCCAACCACGGAGCCCAGGATGCTTGCAGCAGGGCTTGCAGCTGAGCCCACCTGACTCCCACCCCCTCTGAGCCCAGTCCCAGCCCAAGCCCCCACCAGGATGAGGCTGGCACTGCCCCTTGCCAGGAGCACCGCACCTTTTGTGGGTTTAGCTGTGCAGGATGGGTGAGTGGTTGGGCTGACGGGCAGGCTCCGGGGCGGGGCCTTGGCCAGCTGTGCTGCAGCCTGGGGCTGGCTCCCCGGGGAAGCACGGGGGCTCTGGTGGGACCAGGGAATTCTTGAGCTGGACCGGGCTCCATGCACCTGCGCATCTGGTTCTGTGTGTTTGCCTGCCTCCATCTGGTTCTGTGTGTCTGTGTACGCACATGTGTATCTGGTTCTGGATGTGTGTGCACATTTTTCTGTTGTGGGTGTGTTCTGGTTCTCTGTGTTTGTGCACATGGTTCTCTGTGTGCACAGGTGTGTGTCTGGTTCTTGCTCTCTCTCTCTCTCTCTCTCCTCTTTCTCTTATTTGTCTCTTCTTTCTCTCTCTCTCATTGCAACATGCTCAACAAAAAAGGAATACACAACAACAACGGCAACATTTATGATTATTAAATATACTAATATCCAGTGCGTCCTGCCGTGTACCCCCCTGCCCCCTTTTTTTTGTTTTTCTGGCATGCTGGCACTCTGGCACCTGCCAAGGTAGACATTGTGGTTTTTTTCAGCACTCCTGCAAAAATCTAGTTGGTTTAATAAAAGGTATCACCTCTACTACAAATCCTGATTGCTTTTTCCTCTAGACCAATACGGCTACAATATGGATACCTGACACATGAAAAATATCAAATTTTAGCAGATTTTTAAAAAAATGAAATCTTCATAATTTCACGAGGAAGCAGTTTTGACCACCTGAATCCTGAGATACTGCTCCTTTGTTCAAGGTAATTTACATCATCACAGAGCCTCTCAACAGAGCTCAGAGACACCTTACCAGCTAAGAAATGCCTGCCCAGAGGAGTATTCTATCTATTGACTCCTCTGTGAAATCCTATGAAATATGAACTTTCATTTCTACCCAGAAGAACTTTTACAATCTTTTCTCCAATGCCTGATAAAGGGTGTTTGTGCCTGAAAGCTTGCAATTAAAGATTTTTTTTTTTTGCAAAAATCTAGTTGGTCTAATGAAAGACATCACCTCTACTACGAGTCTTGATTGTTTATTCCAGCAAACAATTCACTAAATCGGGGGTATCAAAGATACAGACCACCAGCTGACTTTGGCCCATAAAGCCACATCATTCAGCCCTGATGCTGGCTGGCCCTGAGCATCCTTTATCCAGCCTGTGAACTGGTCCCATGCCACTCATCTGGCCCATTCAGGGATGTGGTTTACTGCTCAGCAAAAAAACTCTCTGGAATAAGCCGCATCTCCGCTAGGGGGCTCTGACAAAATGTCTTCTTTGGAAAACCCTTGTGAATTGATCTTTAGTAGTGACAGTTAAGCACTAAGAATCATCGATTTTGTTAAAAATATTCTCTTTGGATTCACGTTCTTTGCCTGCTGGATGTCCTAGGGTCACATTTTCAATTTTCCTTGGCAAGTACAAATGCTAGAAAACTGCATTACAAAGGTTAACAGTCTCACGTGATTAAGAAAAAACTTTAAATATTGTGAGATTCTCAACAGGAGATTGAAACTTTGCAACCCAGAAGTCTGGTTGTGCTGCGTGGTTCAGGGAAAGGTATCACTCACCATGTGGTGTCTCCAGAACTTGTTACAATATTATTGTCATCCAGGAATCGGCAGCAGGAGAGGTACCCTGGAGAGCAGGAAAAACAGGGCATGAGATTTGTTGTATGAAATGAAAGTGAGGTTCAGGAACTAGGGAAAGCCTGGTTGGCAGAGGTGTGGAGGGCACTCACCTGTGTGGGCAGAGAGCTCCCTGCTCACTTTGACGTTGCCTTCACGGGTCTTGAGGTTGTAGATGGAGCACATGTTGTCAAGGCCCCCACAGGCCACAAAATTCCCTGAAGGGGCATAGGCACAAGTCATGACCCAAGATGAGCGGAGAGGGATGGCATGAACCTGGGCAGAAATGAAACAGTCCCAGACTCTCTTACCAGAAAGAATGGAAAGGATCCAGACAAGACCCTGACTATGGTGTGAACTCCAGCCACAGGCTCCTCTGCCTGTGGGTGTGTCCATCCAGTTCTTACCTTGTTGGTTGTGTACGTGTCCCACACAATCAATTTCCCATCTTGTGAGGCACTCACCAGGAGTCTACAAGAAAGGAACCAGAATGCACTAGTGTCCCCTCTCTCAGTGAGACCTGATGGCAAAATCCCTTCCATCAAAGCTCCCTTCCTTGTCATGCATCACCCCACCTTCCTTGGGCCACCAACCATGCAGCTATTATTCCACTCACTTGGAGTCTGTGGACCAGTGCATAGCATAGATCTTGGCCAGGTGTCCACGAAGTGTTCTCCGTGTACGCATCTGTATGCGTCCGACCAGCTCCACCCCGGATGCAATCTGGTGGGGGGACGGGAGACAGGGTTGGGGATTCCCCCCAAGGAAAGAGAAGATTAAACTGGACCAAGAGTGAAGGGTCTTTTCCACTCCCTATGTCTCCCCATGTTACCATCCCTTTCCAGTCCGTTCCGGGGAGTCTCCCTGGGGAGGTTATTGCTGATTGTTACATACACACCCAGCCAGTTTCATTAACGTTGTCCCCTACCTGAGCAAGTGATGTGTCAGCACATGCTTTCCGCGCATCCTGCAAACAGGAAGAGACAATCAGCTGGATGAGGAATCAGAGGGAAAGGCAAGAGCCAGAACAAGCCATAAAAGACAGCTGGGAGAGGATGAGAGAGACCCAGGCTCAGGATTTGAGAGCAGCTTCAGAGTCGCTTCAGTTGGAAGCTCTTTGGGGCAGGAATTTGTCTAGGGTTTGCACAACACCCAGCACCTTGGAGCCCAGGTGCATGCCTAGGGCTCCTAGGCATTACAGCAATATAGGTAATAATGTGGGCAAGCTAGGGACGAAGCAACACTCCTTCAGCCCATTCTAAATGCCCTTCTACTTCTTCCCCCAGGCACAGACCCTCCACTGTGGCTGCACATCCACTGCCTCCAGACTACAAGGGAGATGAACTCTTGGCATGGAGACAGAGTTTTTTAATTCTCTGAGTATACCAGGCCCAGGGCACAGCCCTTTCCTAGCTGCCCAGACTTATCCCCAGCTCTCCTGCTCACCCCTTCCCCCTGTTGTGAGGATTCCTTGCTTATTCAGTAGAGTTTAGCAGTTGCCTTCCCAGGGGCTTTGGGGATGAAGGCTGGAGAAAGCAGCTCCAGTACAGCCTGAGGAGGGGGGCTCCTTTAGAAATTCCTTGCTGGGGGAGGGGATCTCCTTTAAGCTGCATTTTCCCTGGGTCGATGGGCCCTTTGGCTGGTTCCCTTTCATTTCCAGGGTTACCGCAATCTGTTTCTTCAGTTGCTCAGCTTCCTGCTTCATCTGCTCCATTTCACACATCTTGATTGTCTAGTGATGGGTCCTCCACTCAGAGAAGCCCGAGGCCTAAACAGACCAGAATAGGGAGAAGAGGCAGGAGTACCAGAAGCCACCCATTAGAAGGGCTTCTGGGTTCTAGCAACTCCCATTGCTCAGGATCCCAAAGGATTTAAATACTGCTTGTACACATTGAATACTTTGCACACCTACTAGGCATCTTGCGGTGAGTGAGGGGGTGAACTACTATTTAATAGCAGATTTTGCTGGGGATGAAACAAAGAATGCTGTGCACAAGTGAAATTACTTGGGAAGCTAAGAAAGAGGAATAGATTCAGGAGATTTGGCCAGGAGAATGGGGTGAACCTCCCAACTTATGGGGCAGGTCGGCGAGGACCTCTTCAGCTCACCCTCCCAGTCCTCAGAATCCCAGTATTGTACCTCCCCTGAGAGCATCACTGAGAGCAGAGATTCTCAACAAGGGTGCTGTGGCATGCTGGGGTGCCTTGAGATCTTTCCAAGGGTGCTACAGGGTGCCACACAGTTAGGTGGCAAACATGATTCACAAGATTAAACCCAGAGTTTTCAAAAAACACTTTGACCTGTTGTGGACTCTCTTTTTGCAATGAAAGCATTGCTCAGTTATTTTTCCATAGTCAAAAAATGAGGGAAAGCGAGGACTTGGCATTTCCAAGGGGTACACTGAATCTAATGAGAGATGCTTTAAATCTACAAAGGATGAGAACTGCTGCCCTAAAAGCACAGTGAGGCTTTGGTATCTGTACTGACTTGCAACGAAGAGTACCCTCTACTGATTCATCTAACCCAGGGGTATCAAGCTCATCTGGCCCTATGGGCCAGATGAGTGGTGTGGGGCTAGTCCACGGCCTGGATCAGACCCACAGACTGGCCCTGTATGCTGAATCCAGCATGTGTTCTGGAGGGGCTGTTGCACACTGGGCATGTCCCAGAGCAGCCAGTCCAGGATTGTGCTGCATGTAGTGCATGCTCCAGCCAGTCTGACACTGTGCCACATGACACAGTGTACATCCACTCCACGCTGGATCCAGTTTTTGTCCTGGAACAGCTGGACTGAGTGTTGCACACATCATGGTGCTGCCCGCTCCAGAACCACGCTGCCCACTCTGGCCACTCCAGCACTGTGCTGACTGCTTGGGGACTCGCACTGGATCTGACATGGGCAGACGTGTATCCTGGAGTGGCCTGAGTGGGCATCGCATGCATGCTGAATGTTGCCTGTGGGTTAACTCCAAGGCCCAGAGCCAGTGTTGAGGGCTTCTGTGGGCTGGATCCAGCCCACAAGCTGTATCTTTGACACCTCTGACCTAACAATCCCTGCAGTTTACTTGAAACTTTGCCCCCTTCCCCCTTCCATGATTCTAGTGTCTTACTCACTCTGTACATCCCATCCTGCCTCATCTGTGCACACCTGCCCTTTGTTGGCTCAGTATTTTCCTGAGGCAGGTGTCAGATTCCAGGACAGGCCCTGTGTGTTTTGCATTTCATCTTTGCTGGCAGAGATCTCTCTCAGGTTTGGAGATTTCTCCAGGAGCAGTAGCATGGCGTTAGTGACAGATCCGTTCACCAGGAGCAGGAAAGGGGCACTGGAAGGACTTTTGCTTCCAGCACTGAAGGACCTACATTGCCCCATTCTGATCATCTGGGAAGGGGTTACCTTCGTACTGCTTGAGGGAATGGTTTCTTTCAGTGACTAGTTTTGTCCTGGTGCCTTGAGGGATGGGGCTCCAGCCCCCACCACACTGGCTGATGGTGCCTCAGCTCCTTTCCTTGGGCTCAGTCCCAGCCCATTTCCAGTGGACCTCCTAGGGTACTTCTTGGACACATGAACAGCTCTGATGTCCCTTCCTTTGTGCAGCTGCTCTGTTTTAGCTCATGAACCTCTCCCCAAAGCCCAACCCCTCTGGTACCCTGAACGTTTGAGTGGCCTTCCCTGAGCTACCCCAGGGATACCTTTTCAAATTCCTGAAACTGTCCTTCTGAGACCCCAAAATACAGGAGACAGATCTCATCTTTCATTAAAAAGTGGGTTTCTTGTCTTTTTTTCTTGTGAAGAGCCTTAATAATAAGATACAGTGGGCGCATCTACATGTGCACATTTACTGCGCAGTAATTTAGGTTACTGCACAGTAACTGAAAATTACTACACTGTACAGGTGCGCATCTACACATGCGTACCCATGCGGCATAGTAACTATGGCAACTTATGCCAATTTCAGCGTAAATTTGCTACCTGCATGCTATCACGCTGTAACACCTGCATGTGTAGATACTGGCTTAAAAGCTGCTTACTGCACAATAAATTTATGTGTAGACACACTCAATGTTGCGGGTGGGGGAAGGTTGTTGGTTTTGGCTTTTCCTAAACAGTCCTCAGGGCAGGCTGTAGGGTCCAGGAAAGCCAAGATAAAATGACCTAATTTCCAGGGGCACTTATGGTTGTATCTGTGAAGGTCCTTGTCACTTGGGCTGGTTCAGAGGCCAGGTGGGTGACTGCAATCCAGGGTCCCTCACTACTGGCTACTATAGTGCAATGGTCAGGGCCACAAAGAGGGGCTACTCAACTGCAGGAGAGAAGGCATGTTCTTGTGCACAAGCCAAGTGACTGATTTTCCCACTGCCCCCTGCCTGGATGGATTGTGATACTCAGTAGATGGTTTGTAAGTAATTCTCCCTATGCACTAAAATGCACCAGAACTGACCCCAAAGCATCTTCTGCGGTGGGGGAATGAGGGGGGCATGGTGGAAGGGGCAGTACATGATTGGATGTGACCCTCCAAGTCCCAGTTATTAGGAAAAATATACCTTAACTAAATATTGGTGATCCTGAACACAGTCCATTCTGAGGGCCAGCCCCCGCCCCCTCCTTCAGCAAGTGGCCAACTGTAGTCTATAACTTTTTTAGCATCTTCCCCTTATCCAGTTCCCACAGTCCCCAGCCTCAACAAAGTCATGGAGACTGCCCAGCTCTCATCAGCTGCTTACCCTTGCACCTAGCAGGAATCATTTCCCTTTCATGTTGCATGGATTCTGCTCCCCATCCTGGCACAACTCTCCTTCCTTCTCTGTGGTTCAGATTGCCTCTCTCTTCTATGAGCAGCCCTGAATTCTGGATCCACCACTTTGCTGGAACCTCTCTCACTGCCTCATTTCCTCTAGTGTCTTCTGTGGGATCCTTGTGGGTTCAGAAGCAGGCTGATGATGAGATCCTGACCTTAAGGTTTTTTCAGAGCTTGGTCAGAACAACTGAAGCTTCCTCCACAGTCCTCAATCTCTAGCTCTCCGGTCCACGTTCATCTGAGTCCCCTCCATGGGCACTGACTAAATGGAATTTTGTCTCTACCGTTCTCTTAGTGTGAGACTGAGAGATTCTTCCTTTTCCTTTGCAACTCCTACTCCATTGAGATCAACCTCATGGGGTTCTCTTCTGCACAACCATCCAGCCCAACTCTAGTCTCACCTTACACATCATTCATCCTTCCCTCTGTCTGTTTTATCTATCTATCTATCTATCTATCTATCTTATAGGAAGCAGCTATTTGGGAAGTTACATAGCCTTTTGAGACGGTTTCTAACCTGGCAGGAGGATCAATGGGCAGAGACACTGTCAAGGAGAAACAGATAGAGCTAAATATAGAGGAAGAGGCTGTTTCTTGGGCTCAGGTCCCCATCAGAATCTTTAAATCCTTTTGAGGGAACTATCCAAATAAAGCCTCAGAGTAGTTTAGAAAGACAAGAAGCCACAGCTGAAGGCAACAACTCTATCTTCCTCTACAGTCTCCATCCTGTATCATCCCAAAGTGCTTTACTGAGAGTGAGTCACCCACCTGGCACTGAAGAACAGCTGCCTGTAGGGAGGAACACAGGAGGGGCAGAATTTTGTTTCACCCCACTGTAGGCCGAAGTGCAGCTTGTAGCCAATTCTGAGTTTCCTGACTGAAGTGCAGGAGTCTGTTACACTCTCCAGACACATAAGTGCTCCCATTACAGGACTAAAAAGACAGGCTTACATCTCTGGAGATGTATCCTTTTCCTATAATGGTGGTACATACACACCTGGAGGGGGAACAGAATCACTTCTATATATTAGTCAGGAAACTCAGATTTGGTTGCAAGCTGCACTTCAAGTGGTGCACGAGGGGAAGCATAATTCTGCCCCAGGTGTTTAAGAGCAATCAAGGAAATGGTCATTGGTCCTCCCAAGCTTAGTGGTCTGTTGGGTTAGCAGGGTTGAAGCATGCCAATTTTCGTAGCACTGGCTGACATTGCCTTTCTGATGCTGTGTGAAAACCTAGGGGAGGAAATGGAGGGACATCCAGTCCGCAAACTGAATCAGCACAGAAAATTGAGGGCAGCAGAATGGATTTCTCTCACATTAGAGTCTAATGCAGATGTCAGAGGTAAGGCCCTGCCTTTGTTGAAAATGCTAAGGAAGCAATGCAACCCTGACTGACCCCATTTTTCAGGAGTGATTAGCAATTTAGTACATTTCTTTTTTGGGTGCTCTGTTTTATACATCTTAAAGGGCCTGATGGACCACAGAGTACACAGTGGACACTCAACATTTTCTTAAAGGTAGACACCCTTTCAGTTATCTCATAGTGGCCACCCAAAAATTGAAAAATCTCAAATCATCAATTGCATTTGAGAATAAGGCTTGAGTCTTTGCTTAATGGCTCAAATGCAAACTGCCATTTGCAATAGCATCGCACTGCACCCCCCACCCCACTGTCTGTGAAGTCATGGATCAGTACTGCCATGAAAGGGCCTCTAGCCTCCATGAAATCACCCAGGTCCCACAGCAGCACAGGCTACCTGATCAAGCTGGTAGGGTATCAAAGTTAGCCTCTTGTTCAGATGCCCCCTCTTCCAAATGTCTCCTCTGCCTTCCCGTTTCACCGTATCAGGTTCCAGTGCCTTGTCTCCTCTTTCTGAGCTCTCAGACACCTGTTCCTTCTGGTCTTACTGCTCCTGTCTTTAGCAGTGTTTCTCCTCCCAACCCCATTGCTTCAGTGATTCTACAAACGTTCCTGTGCTGAGCCTCCTACACAGAATGACCTCCAGGAAAAAAAACCCTGCAGCCCCCTCCGATGGCCATAATGCCTACAGGTAACCAGCCAAATTATGACAGCTTAGTGACAAGTAGACTCTCACTCGCCATTTGTCTATTTGCAGTTAACTGAGGACATGTAACTTTGTATAAAAAACATGTCTGCTTAACTGTCTCACTCTCTGGCCCCCTCATTTTTCACTTGTATTTGTAGCCTGGTGGCTCTTCAGGGCAAGGATTGTCTTTGAGGCTAGAAACAGATGTTACATTTGTCCCAGGACCAGTTGTGCCTGTTTATCCCAGAACAGAAAAGTCCTGGGATTGGCACGTACACACATCACCCTAATCAGGGTTTGCTGAGCAGCTGAATGCACTGCTGCATTTCTGCCATTAATTCAAGGATGCAATCCAGGGACAATCATTCAGATGTACTTTACAACATCCCAGGACAAACTGCTTGCAATTCATATCCCATGAAGCTTTTTTGGGTTTGTCCTGGAACAACAGATGTGGGCATCTGAACAATGGCACTTTGTTCCAGGAGAAAATGGCTTCTCCTGGACAAACATGACATCTGCATGTAGCCTGAGGGTGTTGGTTCAGCACTTAGCAGAGATAGGTCATGAACCTAACTGAAGTGGCGAGATTTTGCTGTACCAAGAATGTGAAACAGCACACAGATAAATGGGGATAGCTCTGAGGGGAATGCTCACATGCTTGCCACACAGACCTCTACCACCTTGCTGGGATACCAGGGCCAGTGCTGACACCCAGGGAAGAAGGCCTGCTATTGAGTCATCCAAACCACCTCATCCTGCTTGAATGAGGATTGGGAGTCATGGGACATAGTGGCCCAAGTGATGATGTGGAAAGGAGTTCAGCTTTCCAGTTTATAATTCCCCTGGATCACCTCATCCACACTGGGGAGAGGGCTACCTCTCAGCAGATGTTGGGGAGCTGTAAATAGATAAACAATAGGCATGGAAGGGCGGGGATTAGTGAGGGAGGTCACAGGGTCCCTGCCAACGTAATCCCTAGGCCGTCAGTTCATGCGTGTCCTGGTGACCCTAGGCTTCTTGTAGAGCCGGATAGAGAGATGATCTCCCTGCTCTGCAACAGGGATCAAAGGGCAGAATAAAATTGCCCTGATATATTCCTCTCTCTTGGTAGGCTCCTTCTCCATACAGGCTAGAAATGGGCTGCAAAGAACCAAGCAGAATCGATGTGCAGGGTCAAATTGAGGGTGTCAGCCCCATTTGCCTAAGAGGGGGTGTGGAGATCACACAGTCCTACGATACACAGGAGCCTTGTATAAATTCCCCTTTGAGGGAAGGTCCCTATCCTGTCTGCAAGCACTTCTTTGGTAGAGCAGTTGATCCTAACCCCAACCTCCATCCTATTGAGAATTTCCCTTCCCCACACCCCCACACACCCGTGTACAGAGCAGGATCCAAACATACAGAGAACCACCAAACCTGCACAGAAGGTCATGTAGCCCAAGATGTACTGGGAGATACCAACCCCTAGATCCAGACTGAGCAGGCAGGATCAGGAGCAGGAGCAGGAGCAGGAGCAGGAGCAGGAGCAAGGGAACAGCCTTACCGTGGTCTGTAGGATGAGGCAGTTGTGATCTCTGTCTGAGACGGATTCCCTTGGACCTCTGGGAATTCGGCTCTCCCACCCTAGCTGGGAGTCACTGGTTGCACTGGGATTCCCCCTCAGTCCTTCCCCGTCCTAGTGCCAACTGTCCACACGCTCCGTACCCTTCACTCTCTCTCAGCGTCTCAGTCTCTCTCAGGACTGATCTCCCCATGGGAAGCTGTGTGTGTGTGTGTGTGTTTGTGTGGTGGGGGGGCAGGGTAGGGGAGGGCTGATTCCAGGAGCAACGTCAGGCAAATTAAATCAGACACCAGTGACTTGGGGAAAATCGGATTGGTACTTAATGCAAAGCAGGTGGATGGGGAGGGGATGGAAAGAGGCAGGAGAGGAACATGCTGTTTCTGGAGAGAGAAAAAAAATCATTGCAAAAGGATTGGACTCTGTTTGCATTAGCAACCAGCTAATACAGGGAAGATTAGGGAGAAAGAGCTGGGGTCCTAGTTCCTGATGGCAGGACAGGAGGCACCTCTATGCACTGCATCCTGGAGGCCTCCTTTGGGGGACAAGGCTCAGCTCCTAACCTGTTAGGAAAGGGAAGTTGTGACTGTTCATATTGGCATCCTGGCCTCCTGTGAAAGGATTCCTTCTTTTTAAGGGATCATATCCTTGAGAGAGCAGTAAGCAGCAGCTGGTGGAGGAAACCCCTGTCACTGCAGGGTGAGGGAACAGGGCTGGTACAAGGTGGTTTGCTCAAAGGCCTTTTGGCAGCTGCTCTCCTGGGATGCTGCTATAGGGGGATTATCTTGGCCTCAATCTCTTTTAATCTCCCCTGCAGCTTTAGCCCAAGCCAGAGATAAATACCTTTTAATGGCTCTTATCTGACGTCAGGAAGCCATCAGTCTAATCACCCAGGCTACCTTTGGGCAGAGCCAGCCACGATTGCAAGGCAGCAACTGGCCACCTCAGAGGAACAGGTGGCGAAAGTGAAGGCTCTGTCTTGTCCAGCTGCCAGTGTGGGAGTCCTCTCTGAATAAGAAAGTTATTTAAGAGGAAGGGGATTTGTTACCACTAACAGATGGAGAAAAGAAACCTGGACCATATGGACTACTACTCTTCTCTAATGCCAAGCCTAAGAGTGAGGGATAAAAAAAGAGGGAATGTTGTCAAGAGCAGTGGAGAATGAGCAAATTGGCTTCCGTTGATAAGCCCGAGAGCAGCTAACCAACATCGCAAAAAGCTTGGCTGCATGAGCCCAACTCCCTATCTTTCAAAGCACACTAGGATGAGATTAACTGTGTGCAGCAGTATCAGTCAGGTCGGGTCAGGGAGCCAGCAACTGTGTATGGAACAGAGTCATTCATACCATGACAGCCCCCCACCCCAATATATCTGTTCTGAGCCCCCAACAGATGGTTTTGCCAGTGCCCCTTACTCCTGTCCTGCAGCTGTTCCTATTCAGGGCTCTCCACATGGCCTAGCTGATGCTTTCAGGCTTGTCCCAAAACCCTTCCAACTGCTAGTCCCACAGAGCTCTGCCTTTGGTTTGTGAATCTCATGCAACGTAGTTCTAATCCCCCCCAGGAATAGAGTCATTGCGCTTTTTGATACTCTGTCTCCAGCCCTCTCATTCCTCTTTGCCTACAATATAATCCAATCTCTGGATGTTAATCCCCTGGGTAGTGAGAGCAGATTGTCTTTATGCCAGTCTGGAAAATGATAAACAATATAGTTGCCTCGCTCCTCCCCATGTGGAAGTGATGATGAACTTGTGTTGGGGCAGTGAATGTTCACTTGTCACAGTAGGTGGTCCCCAACCTCCCAAGAGAGAAGTCCCAGCAGAGTATAGCAATCTGTCTTCCACCCCACCATGTTTATTTGTTGTCAGGGGAGGGGTAAGTCTACAGAGCCCTTATTTTCCCTCTTCTAGGGCTGAGCCTGCCTCTATCATTTGTTAATTAAATTTCTCCATCATTCTCTCCATTGCTCTCTGGACAAACCCACAACTCCCATCACATTTTGTATTCATTATTTTTTCCTTTATTTTATACACTCATAGACCATGACCTGCCCTCTCCCAATTCAGTCTAGGGATTCTCTGGCCTGAGGGGTTGGCTCAGGAAGTTTAGATGTTACTGTGGTTCCCATTTCAAATCCCCAAACAAGAAAATCCCCTGCCCAAAAATCCCTCCTTCCCCACTTTGGTTTGGTCCTATTGAAGGCTCATTGAAAAAAAGGGGATGAGAGGAGCCTGTTTTGTTATTTCTGGGTGATTAAATAAATCTCAAGTCAAGATGGTAAATAAAGATCAAGGTACCATGGCCCTTTCTGTTTTACCATTGATGTAATTTTTCTGTTGTGATGTCACTGAGAAATAAGCTGTATCCTTCCCCCACAATTGTGGGACTAGTATTCTAATAAATGACCAAAAACACCTCCGTACTCTGTGTCACTAAGAAGTTGACAGGCCAGTGTGCCTGTTCTTTAGTGTCATGCCCACCACCCTCAGAATTCATCCCTGACTCGCAGTTCCTGGGGTTGTTGTGGGGACTCAGAGCCCAGTTTGTGTCTTTGGCTTGTGGATCTGGCCCTTTCTTTGGGAACAGGAGGCTCCGGTGAGGTACCACCACTGTCGTCAAGCCCTTGATGCTGCTTGTCCTCTGGCTGCTTCTCCTGCTCCATGTCCCTTTGTTTTACCAGGGCTTCAGCCTCTAGTCGCTCCTGCAACCACAGAGTGTGAGACAGAGGGGATGGTGCAACTCCCTCCCACCTGGAGCCTCTGCTCTGCTCCCTGGATCCATATCACATCCCTGTACTAGGTCACGCAAATTTTAGGACCCTTGCCACATCTTGGGGGAGGGACCCAATTCATGCTGCCCTCTCCAGAGGGAATTCCTTTCCAGTGAGGCCTCAATCAGCTCTGATGGGAACTCTCCCATAAAGCATTGGATAGCCTCCACCTAGGTGGGGCCCCTGAGGACCCTCCTCTTCAATGGCACCCCAACCTGTCCTAGAGGCATACTACAAGGATCTTTTTCTATGGCCTGCCAGCTGCCCAAAGGGGTCTCATTACCTGTTCAGCACGTTCCTGGGAGAGTGTGTACCAAAGGGCAATGGCACAGCGCCTCCCACGGGTCACTGCCCACACGCCATGAGGATTCTCCCCTCCAGAGCTGAACGCTACCAACCGCCCACATTTGGGGCGTACCTGAGCCTGCCAGAGAGAGAGAGGAAGTAATGAATCTAGGGGTCTCACACACTTCCCCGCAGCCATGTGAGCGATTCTCTCCCTTCCCCTTCACTTGGGGGCTGAGGTGGACTTGTAAAACATTCAGGAGACCACAGGGGGTTTTGACAGGGACCCTGACTTTAACAGAGGCTGCCTGAAAGGGACAGAGAGAGAAAAGGAAAGAAAGATTGCCATGATAGAAAAGAAAGACAAACACACATACATACGCTGGCAGAGCATGGAACACACCCACCAGGAAGAAGTTGACCTCTCCCCCTGGCCGGATTTGCCTGCATTTGCCTTGGCTGTCCCAATTTGAATCTGCTTAGTTATTAGCACTGGATCCTGGGCATAGGTGGAGGGAGAAAAAAATTGGGGGAGGGGGCCAAGCACATGCATGCATACACCCCCCTCCCCCTTCCAGTGGGAAAGTCTGTGGGGGAAGGGAGTGGGATTGGGAGGGAGTGGAACCAGGCCCAGGATCCCCTGCACCCAGGGTTGTTGCCTGGTGCCAGCACCCCCGATGCCAATGAATCCGCAGTTCCCTAGCCCTACACTGGCCCTGGCCCTACACTCCTCGGGGGGCCCAGAGCCAGGGGCCAGAGTGGGGCCAGCCACATCTGCGCTGCCAGGCTGAAGGAGACGAAGCCCCTGGGACCCCTGCACCTGCCCCATGTTGTCGTTGCTCTCCGGGGGCACAAGGAGGCAGTGGTGGCTCCCACCTCTGTATGCGTCTCAGGGGCACATAGGGGGCATATGCCTCCGGATCTGCGTGGGGCAGGGCAGGGTGCCGCTGCAGGCAGGGATGGAGGCTGTGCTGAGCTCTTCCCAGCCTGGACTCTTCCCAGCCCAGCTCTCCACAACCCCCACTGAGAATAGCCTGGCACAGCCCCAGCCCCAGCCCATAGCAGCAGCCTGCCCTGTCCTGCGCAGATCCGGTGCATATGCCCCCCATGCCTCCTGGGGTGCAGGTAGAAGCAGGAGCCATGTCCCCTGGACAAGCCACTTGTGGCTCAGTCCCGCACTCCCTCCCCTAGTCCCAGCCCCACTCCCTCCCCACCCCTGCTGCACTGGAAGCCCTTGGCCGGGCTGCCTTGCGGCCCTACCACTGCCCTGCATTTGGGGGGCTAAGCCCTGTAAGCCCCGCCTTTTCCACCGCCTATGATCCTGGGGGAGTAGAGAGGCCTGGCATCCAGTGAGCTCTCTCCTTACCCAGCACCCACCTGAAAGATTAAGTTCCCTTAACATCCCTTGCCCTAGTCTCCTTCCCTTGGACCAGACCTTGGACTCACCGTGACTGTCACAGCATTCAATTCAGTGAAGAACAGTTCCCCGCCTTTGAAATCATCATTGAGGTAGAGGATCCCACTAGAGGAAATGAAAGAGTAGCTGGAAAATGGAGATCATTCACTCCTCACAGCCCCTGACCTAATGAGAGGGCCCCATTTCAGATCAAGCCTCATACTCTTGCTCTTAGGACAGTCCATCCAATTATAACCCAGGGAGCCTCACATCTCAGCTTAACCAGTTAGTAGGAACAACCACTAAAGGTAAAATAGCCAAACCCTGGATAGAGTCTAACCAGCATGGAATCTACAAATGAAAAAACTGGGTCTCACTAACCTTTCAAAAGGCAGAACATGCCATTAAGCAGTAGAGAACCAGCTGACCAAATTTGTTAAAGCAGCAGTTCCCAATCTCTCATCATCCCGATTTTGTCTGGGTTGCCACCCCACTTCTGGTGCAGAGCTGGGTTCTACAACTAAACTCCTGTGGGCTTGGTAACCCCACTCATAAGTGCCACAACCCATCTTGGGGTTGCCAGCCCTGGTCTGGGAATTATGTATTGAGGCCTTCAAAAGGCACTGACAAGGTCCCATACAAGAGCCTTCTAAAGAAGTTAAGCTATTATGGGGTGAAGGACAAAGCAGTGTCATGGATCACAAACTGGTTCAGAGACAGAAACCAAAAAGTAGGATTACATGGTTAATTTTTATCATGGTAAGAAGTTGTCTGAGGTCTTCACGGGTCTGTATGAGGTCCTGTGGCATTTAATATATTTTAGTAATGATCTGGGGGGAGGGGGGGGGAGGGGTGCAGACCGTGCAAAGATACTGAGGCAAATCATAGCAGGATGGGGAAAGAACTTTTGAAATTTTATTTTAAAAAAGTTTGCACAAGAACAAAAAAAGTTTGCACACGACATTGACTGGCCATGAATAAATGTAGGCTGCAAAACAGAAGAAAGTGTCCAACCATCAGGAATGAGTTAATGGATCAGCCATTTATAGTAGGAATAGTGGGATCAAAAGATCTAACCAGTTTTCAGTTGGAGCTGGAGAAGAGGACTATATCAGGCTGTTGCCAGAGACAACAGAGAAATGGGACTAGCTGACACAAGAGGGTCTCTTCCAATCCCATGTTTTATGTTTCTATTACAAGAGACTTAGTGGAGACTTCTGTTCAATATGCAGCTGTCACTGAAAAGCAAACATGATCTTAGGAGGCATAACAGTGTCAGTATCATTCATGCTGGATGGTGAATAATACTGTGCATGCTATGTGGACCGTTATGTAAATCAATGGGCAGTTGCTTTTGGATCCTGAGCACAGTACTTCTCATCCCATTTCCAAAAAACACACGGAAAAAAAGGGCAAAAAGAATGATCAAGAATGACCAAGTTTCCTAACCCTTCTAGCCTAAACCAAAAGCCTGACATGGCAGAGAGTCATAGGGTACAAAGCTTTAAGGTATGCCTGCCCCAGAGCCCATGACCTGTGACCCATCTCAAATAATAATTTGCTGCTAAATTACTTCTTAGAATCATTAATGAGCAACAATTAAAGAAAATTAAAAAATGTAAAATAATCAATGAACAGATAGAGAGGAAAAAAAGAATGTTTCATTTACTACTTTAGGAGCTGGATTGAACCTGCCCAGGAGATGCAGTTTGGCCTGTTCGAGGGGCTAGAAGAAACTCTCATACAAAAAAATCTGAAAATATCTTAGAAAGAAGAGGATTAAGAGGGGGCATGATAAAACATGTAAAACAATGGCTGGGCTAGAGAAGGCAAGCAAGAGACTTCTGTTCACCTTCTCGTGTGAAACTGAAACGTGGCAAATTCAAATTTGATAAAAGGAGACCAGCTGGGATCACAATGCAGAATTCACTGAAGCCAAGAACCCAGCAACATTCATAAGACTGAACATTTGTAAGAATAGTTAGGATAGGCAGTTATGGCCAGTCATGATACCAAATATTGGAGAGAGATTATACCTCAAGCTTCAGGGATTTCAGCTAGTCTGTAGAAGTTACAGATCAGGATGAGTCCTCATATGAAAGGGTGCATTATCTACCCCTCAGCCCAGTGCAGGTTTCTTACTCTTCCCTCTGAAGAAGCTGATACTGGCCTCTATGAGGGACTGGATGCTAAATGAGATGGGCCTTGGCTCTGGGCATGTCTGGCAATCCTTATGTTCCTATGAATCATCATGGCAATAGGACCTTCTGCTATGGCAGGATCATTCCATGATGAAGCTGAGTATCTTCCTCCTCCATGCACTCAAATCTGCGGTCCACTCTCATCTTACCTGTAGTCCCTGTACATATAGGCAGGTGGTTCTTTCCAGCATTCTTTTCCTTCAGGATCCAAGAGACAGTTATCAGCATGAACTGGGTGACTAAGATCCATGCGATCATCTTGTTCCCCTGGAGAGGAATATTGCAGGGGAATATAAACTCCTTAGAGGTTTACAACCTTGAAGGACCCCTCAGTAGCCTCAAGGTACCCCTTGGAAAATGCCAGCTGTTAGTTTTGACTCATTTTTTGACTTAAAAAAAACCAACATAGCCATTTTTCTGTTGCAAAGAACTCAGCAAGACCACAACAGGTCAGAGTGTTTTTAACACTACGGATTCCTACTTGAAGAAGTCTTTGGGTTTATCATGTGAATCATATTTGTATACCTAACAGTACAAACATTTCGTGGCACCCTGCAGCACCCTTGAAAGGATCCTAAGGCACCCAAGGGTACCATGGCACCCTGGTTGAGAATTACTGCTTTAAAGGAATACATCAAGGAAAGAGGGGCTTCTGAGCAAGAGGGAAGGGGAATTTCCAGGTGGAGGGGTCAAGACTAGATGAGGCTTTCTTTACCCTCCACAGCTGTGCGGCATACAAGGTGTGTGAAGGAGAAGTGGAGCTTTTTCCCAGGTGTAAAATAGGACTGTACAATTTTCCGGGATTTCTCACTGGCCTGTAGAAGCAGTTTGGCATCTCTCCAGTTCACAGCTCCATCCTGTGCCAGCTGCAAGAAGAAAGGAAGCCTGTGCGACACCTCACATGTAACAGAAGCACTTCTGTGAAAAATCATGTACATGCATAATAGAGAAGCATGCCCACAAGAAACCCTATGTTTACACATGGGGAAGCAAGAAGTATGCCTGAGAGAAGCTCCTGAAGCTCTTGTGCATGCCAGAGTTGCCCGTACCATGCTTTACAGGTGAAGGGCTGAGAGAAATGTCCTTGTATATGCATTAGAGAGAGAATAATGCTTGAGAGAAACTACCAAGGGAACAACTCCCTGAGGAATACTGCAGGAGGAGCAGAAGAAAAGCAGCAGCAGGAGCAGTATAACCCATGAACAAGAGAAATACATCCATGTCCATGTGAGAAAGCACCCTCTAAAAAGACCCTAAATATTCCCATATGAGGAAGAAAGCCTGTGCACACATGAATTAATGTAAGAGAGAAAGTGTGCCAGACATGAGACCTCCCACACAGCACACTGCATGAGGGGAGCTCACTTTGAGCGATGCTCCAGATGTATGAGAAACACCCTGAAAGAGACCCCCATATGAGAGAAGCAGGCCCATGAAGAGCATGGCCCATACTCCTGCATATGAGCAAGAGTGAGAAGCACAACAGCGAGCTTTGAATTGCGCACTCATAAACATCTGGTTGAGGACCAAGTCCAAGAGAAAGTGTCCGTGTGTGTGCAAGAGAAGTGCTTGCCTGTATGAAATCCCACAAGGACTGCTATGTACAAGGCACGAATACCTGGGATAAACCCTCCCAGCGTTTGTACCAGCAAAATACAACCTCCTACAATGAACTCCCTATTCATGAAAGAAAAGTATTCCAACCAACTCCTATATGTGCATGAGAGAAACATGTCTGTGAAACCCTCCCTCCTATACATACAACAGCAAAACAAGCCTCCCATACCCCGTGCATGGCTGCAAGGGTCCTCCTGCATACCAGAATAGAAATCCCTGGAGAGAGAAGAAAGCTTGCCCATACATGCAAGAGAATGTGCCTGTAAGACCCCTCACATGTACACATGAAAGAAACATACCCGGGGACCCCTTGCATGTGAGAGTAAGGGCATGCCTCAAATAAAGGAAAGCACTCTGGGAAATCTCCATGCAAGGAAATGACTGGCCAGCACACCTCCACAAAACTTGCCAAGGCAAGCTTGTGCCCTGTGGATGGCTCATTCACATATTTAGAGGCACAGAGCCAATTACCTGCAGAGCTTTTAGTACTGTTAACCCCTCAAATCTCTCATGTGGGGTGTGAGGGGACCGTCTGCCCCGGTAACTGTCTCCTGTGCCTCCAGCTGCCTGAAATAGGTGGAAGAGCAATTTCAAACCTGGCCCAGCTCTTTCCTTCTGCCCTGATGGTACAGCCACTCCTGCTAAAGAGAGCAGAGCTGGGCAGGTCCAGGCTGCACCCTCTGGTACCAGAGGGTCTCCTGAAAGCTTCAGGTCTCACCTTGGCCAGCCGGAGAATGTCCTTACATTCAGAGTCTGTCAGGACTCTGTCGAAGACGACCCGCTGTGACCCGTTCAGCTGGCGGGAATCTTGGGTGATGGTAAGGCCCTCAAAAAATAAGGGACCTGGTGGTGAGGCAGGGGAGAAAAAGCACAAAAGCAGACTCAGGACAGGGAGCTCCATCAAACATTAGCCCTGTTCCAGACTGCAGGGACAAAATATCTGTCCTCTAAGGTACAAAACACAGTCACACTGACCCACTATGTGCTGTAGGGGCAGCCTGTTGGCATTGACCAATCACAGAACTCAGAGCCCAGCCCGTTGGCAGACATGAGGCAGGAAGCCGCAGGAGGTGGGGCAAGTGGTGAATCACAGCCTCCCACTCCAGTGGGTCTGCACTGGAATGGACAGTATGTGGCAGAGTTCAACAAGCACTGTGGAGGGCACACCTGGGAACAAAATCTGGCTAACACCTAGATCAGTCTCCCTTTCAATCTCACATCTTGTTCCCATGTCCTACTCACGGACACAAAAGGTTTGGTCTTTCTGGCCCCATCAAGCACTGACAGCCTTGTCATGGAGGGCTTTGTGTTGGTTATCAGTACTCTGTCCCTCCCATGTTAATCTCTGGATAGAAGGCACTGCAGATGTGCTCAGGCCTTGGTCAGGATCTGTCCTCCCATGTTACTGAAGAGCACACTCAGGAGCCAAGCTTGACCTAGGGACTAGGAAGAAGCCGTGGGAGATGGCTGGTACTGCAACAACTCCCATATGGAAAGCCCAGGATGAAAATACAGGACCTTATGCTAGGGAACATATAGCAGCTATCCACCACAAATGTACTCATTCACTTGTCATATAGGAAGTATTTTCCAAGCTTTGTACCCTCTATATCTGTTTCTCCATTCCTCCCTTTCCTTCACAGCCCTTCCTTGTCTCTATAGAACTGATGCACTTGTGCCTCGGCTGGTTCTGCTGAAGCAGTTTAATCACATGAAGCTCAGTGCATCCATGTGGGTTGTTCTGAACCACGGTCTGAACTTCTGCAGGTGTGCTCTAGGTTCTCAACCTTTTTTGTAACAGGAACCATTTATAAACATTGATGGCCAGTCTTGACCCAGTGCCTCTCACTCCCGACCTGCTGCCCCACCCTGCCTCCAGACTCCCAGTGTGTGGGGAAGGGGGTGGGTGTGTAGGGGTCATAGGGGTCCCCAAGCAGCCCCTTGCAGGCTGGAACTCTGCCAGCCTGCAAGGGAAAACCCAGTTTCCCATGTTTTTCTCCTTTAAAAGATAATCCATTTTTAGGTTGCCAATCCATTTTTAAAGTTGGTCGCGAGCCTTTTATATATTCTTGGGACCCACTTTTGGGTCACGACCCACAGGTTGAGGAACACTGCCCTACAGCAACATCTGAGCACTCTTCTGGGTTGCTGCTGTGGCAATACCCTTAAGGCTCCTCTCCCACTTTCTTCATGCCAGAAGCAGTTTGCCTGGGAGAGTTTTTCAGGTGCCTATGTACTGGTAAGAGATCTACAGGTGGATCATCTGGCCTGTGCATGACATGACTGAGGCTGGAACAGGAGAGGCTCAGGGACCATTTAACCTTTCTGGACAAATGTCCCTGTATCCCTCTGTGACTCACCTCTCTGCTCCGGCTGTTCCACATCCAGATTCTCCAGCCTTTGCTTCTCTTGATCCTCTCTCAGAAGCAAGGGAGAGACACAGACAAAGGCTGTCAGTATGCAGAGCTGTGATCCCCTCAGTCAGACCCTCCATCAGCAGCAAGAGCCAGGCCCCTTCTCTGTTCTGATTTCAACATTTTCCCTTTCAGGCACTGTCACTCCCCACACCATGGCACCTCACCTCCCACTTGACTCACTGACTACCTGCGTTTCTGCTTCTGGCTTTCAGGGATCAGCTCATCTGAGGTCCACAGGTCCTAAAGAAACAAAACGTAGAGGCTCGGTATCTTGGGACACTCCTCTCAAACTGGATCAGACCAACAGGCTGATCAAGTCCAGTGCCACAGCGTTCCCCACGCTAGAGTACACCAGACCAGCTGGCCTGTCCTGACACTGACCTGTGTGGACTACCTGCATATAAACCTCCTAATGCCTCAGGCAAGACTTTCACTCTGCCCCAAGTGGGAAATTTCTTCCTGGCTCTCACCCCAGCTCTGGGGCTCAGGTGAGAATGAGGGCCTTGAAGACTCGTTTCTCACCTGGGAGGTCCTTCCCACACATGCAGATCTCTTACAAAGCCAAGAGAATATTTTACTGACATAGGCACCACAGAGAGACATACACGGCCTGGATGAGACCTGGACAAGGAAGTACTCAGCTGCCTGGAGAAGGATGCAACTACTTACAGGGTCATTAAAAGTTCCTCCCAGATGCTCCACTGCATAGTAAATCAACTTCTTCTCCTTCAGAGACTGCTGAACATAATGATAGATGTTCTGGGGGTACAAAGAGGCTGTTAAACAACTGCCCCACAAAGGGGATCCACTCCTGCCCTCAGGAGACCTCTGCCAACACACAGTGCTACAAAGAGAGCCTGCTTCTGCTCTGGCATGGGGAGACTTCTGCCTGACAAAGGATTTTTATTTTTAAATTTTGTCTCAGGACAATTTAGCCAAATCAGTTCCAAATTCTATCAAGTGATCTGAGCTCAATTGTTCAAATCTGTGTGGCACTACCATCGGCAAGTATCCTCCCTCCCAGACTCTTCAGCCCGGGGCTTCAGATACTCCCAAATCCATGGTAGGCATCCTATGTGCAGGCCCCAAGCCCAGAGGCCTTGGAGTTCAGATGTCCCCGAGACTCGCTTGCCCCTAGTCAAAAGGTTAGAGGAACAAGCTAGACAGAAATCCCCCATCTCCATAAAAATCAAGCAAGTAGTTGAGATCCTCCCATTGGGAGGCTATGCAAGACTCCTTCAGGGGGGCCTGCCAGCAGTGCACTGGACAAGTCTCCACTCTTAACTACACAGTACCATGTAAGGTGATTTTAACCCCCTGACAGAACAGGTTAACTTTATTAGAAAACGTTCTGAGTCAAAAGGCCGAGAAGCGAGTCTGCTGCTGCTCATTTGATCCAGTGTCTGCACATATATACAACCCCTCCCCAACGGAAGCTGGACCCAGGTCAGCCATGGTGAGGTTCAGAGAATGGCGAATTTGGGGACTGCTGCTGGTACCTCTCTGGCTGTGACCGATACACCCTCTCCCAGCTCTGTCTGATAATATTTCATCTTCTCCAGCATTGATTCATCCATGGGATAGAAGAGCAGATAGGAAGCAGCACATTCAGCAGCCAGTGCCTGGTTTCCAACTTAGAGGCAAGAGAGAAAAGGAGGTAGGCATGACCAAGGTGCATTAAGTATAAGTCTATTATTATTACTGAATATTTATATCTTGGCAGTGCCCAATATTCCAGAGCTTGGCACTGAACCCACATGGAAAGCCACACTTCTTGTCTTACAGGGCTTATAACCTAAAGACACAATCAGACAAGGGTGGGAGATGGGGTTACAATAAATGAACCTGGTGAAGAATTGGCCAGATGTGCTAGGTAGGAGGAATTTCTCCTGCAAGGACAGAGGTGTGGAGGAAGACAGTAAGACAGGGAAGAAAAGGGAAAGGCCTCCTGGCAAAAGCAGATCTAATAGAGAAAGCAATGGTTGTTTGGATTTATCAGACTGTTTCTGCCATGTCTGGTGGGCAGCATGGAAGAAACCATGAAGGTATCTTGCCAATGTAGAAGACGACAAGATTGAGAGTGCTGGCACAACAAGGGTCACGATCAGTATCATCATCAGTCTCCGGCCCAGCTTGGAAAGGTGGGATTAATTTACAGATGGCTCTCCTGGTAAAGATGAGAAGTTTGCAGGTCTTGGAGAAATACATGGGGACCAGTAGAGGGACTTGGAGTGATGTGGCCAGAGCACAAAACCAAGGAGTTGTTGGCAGCTCCATTCTGAATGGATGTTATGGGAGTAGGGGAGGCAGGGAGCCAGGACCAGGAAAGTACACATGGCAATGAGGACTTAATCACCATAATCACAATAGGCAATGAGGAGGGCAAGAGGCTTGGTTATGTGCACAGAAAGGAGAGGTTAGATTTTAGAGACATTATGTAAGAAAGCAGCAGGATTTAGGCATGGATCTGGTGTGAGGGCTAATTCAGAGATGGCCTCCAGGTTGCAGGCCTGAGGACCTAGGTGGTTGGTGGTTCTGTCCAGGGTGATGAAGACGGTTCTGAGGAGAGGGCTTAGTGAGGAAAGATCAAGAGCTTAAGTCATAGGTGATGCGTAGGGAGGAACACGGGATGGGAGGCATACGTGCCCTCCCTGACACTGGCTGCCTCAGCCAGCATCTGCAGGTGATCACTGCTTGTCACCACCCCCCCAGTCACTGCCGTTGTCACCGTGGCCGCCTGTGGGTGCTCCCCACTTGCCCCGCCCTCACCACCATTGTCACCGCAGCCGCCTGCAGGTGATCCCCACCCCCGTTGCCAACACCACCGCTGCTTGCGGGTGGTCACCGTGCCCTCCCAGCCTTGAGGCACAAGTCGTTCATGACTTAAGTTATGCTTGCTGCCCCCACCCATGCTGTTTCCTCCCGAGTGGGTACAACAGAGCCAGGTAGCTCTCCCCTGCCAGTTCACACATCACATTACTGACTGCTGTCCTAGGTCTCCTCACCTTGGTTGTAAGCAAACTGCAGTAAGTCAAAGTGGGAGGGTATGAAATCTTCTGTGGCAGACACCCGTCCTGGCTTCGTGGCAATATCAAGGACACACTGCTGCCTGCACTTCAGGACCTGGATGTAATGGGCTGAAGGAAACAGGGAAGTGAAGACCAGTACTTCCAACAGCACAGCAGCTCCCCTTCCTGCTCATGCAGGATACAGGGCCTGTCCAGGCTTGGAAACCTGTCCCTCCCTGAACCACAGCACACCAGTATGCCTCAATCTCTACCTGCAACAGCTTCATACAGGCCAGGTTGAATCTCCTCTTCTGTCTCGTCCTCCCAGGGCCCCTCACACAGGGCTCGACAGTCCTCCAGTGCCAACAGTGCCTCTTTGAGGGACTCCTCCAGCTTTACCACAGCCTCCTGGTACTCATCCACTTTGTAGTGCTGCACCCCAGTCTCATATGCCCTCTGTGAGGAACAGAGTCATGGACGCTATTTAGTTTCTGGGCCTCTTGATGGAAGGCTAAGGGTTATCCAGGACTGTATGGTGGTATTCATCTCTAACAGTGTAGTGGTGCCATCTGGGGGCCTGCCTGGGTCACACTGTTTATGCACACTCCTAGTCTCAGGCAGTTGCCTCTTTTGCAGAGGCAGGATAGGGGTTTTATTTTGGTCCCTAACTATAGCAGGTAGGCAAGTTGTACAGCTTTCCAGAGCACCTGGTGAGGTATACAGCTCTCTAGGGCAATTATTTGGGCCCGCAGAGCATACAGGGAGTTTCAGTGAGCTATTGTGGGCTGGGTCAGCACCCCCATTCCCTAAGTGGCTCTGCTCCGTGCTCAGAACAGATGGGCAGGTGGGACGAGAATTACAAGGCAGCGACGTTGAGGGCCAGGACCCCGGGCAGAGCCATGATCCACTGCCTGCACACCCCTGCAGCGGGTGCCAGGTCTGTGGGCAGGGTCATATGGAGCAATGGTGACACGTAGGGAGTACACAGGGGTGCAGGTGCACCCCCTGAGAGCGCTGGCGCACCCCCCCGACCAGCCACACTCCCCACTTGGGCAATGGGCAGGTGGGCAGACAGGAGCGCCAGTGTCTCCCCTGTGAGCGCCACCCAGGGAGTGGAAGCACTGGATGTAGTGCCGCAGCCACTTCCTGCTCGGCGAGTTTTGCTGCGGGGGGACCCTCCCAAGTGCTGACTGGTCACTGGGGGGGGGGGATATGTCCCCCCGACTAAGGTGGCACCAGTTGCCCATGATATGGGAAGTGGATCGCAACTCTGTGCCAGGCCCCAGGCCCCCACCGTTACTGCTCAGTGATTCCAGGGTCTCTATGGAGAGTGGCTGGGACCCATACAGGCAGGGTGAGCAGCCAGGCAGATGGGATGGGGCTGTGGGCAGGCGGGGAGCTGTGTCTGGGGCCAGGATCTTGGAGTAGTGACAGTGCACAGCTAGGGCAAAGCTGCAATCTGCTCCCCACATGCCCCTGCTCACGCAACCCGCACCTATCACAGGGGTGTGTGGGCAGCCAATTGCGACTGCCCTGGCCCCGCACTATCACCACCCCAAGATCCCATCCTGTGATCATGACTTGCCTGCCTATCCCACTCCTGAACAGCCCTCCCCACACACCTGTGGCCCCATCTTATCCACCAAGCTACACACCCTGCCCCCAGCAGTGGGTGAGGGGTGGACTTGCTGGGGTGCCAGGGCAGCAGGGCTGGGTCCAGCGGCAGCAGGAGCCAGGAGGAGCTGTGGCCACCAGGGCTATCAGGAAACCGAGTTCACTGCTGCACTGCCCCAGCTCCGCTGCATGCCCAGGGGCAGCAGGACTGGCAGTACCATGGCCCAGGCCATCCCCTGTGCATGGGCTGAGCAGGACTGAGGGATTCACTGTGGGCTGGACAAAATCCCTCAGTGTGCCAGATCTGGCCCATGAGCCATATTTTGCCCACCCCTGCTCTACGGGGGTCTTACCCAGTGTGGCACAGCCTCCAGGTCCCGGAAACTGTCTGACTTTACCCCTGCCATGCGCTGGTATTTCTCGATGTCTTCACGCATCTGCAGGTGCTGGGGGTTTGCCATGAAGAATGTGTGTGCAGCTGCCACTGCCTCGTCCAGTTTCTTCAGCTGCAGAGACAAAACAGCCTACCTAGAGCCATTCCCCTGGTCTGGAGGCAGACCCACCCCCCTTGCTTCTCAAGTGAACCCGTCCACCTGGCTTCCCCTGCCCTTTCATTGGTTTTCATAGGACCTGCCTGTAAACAATGCACCCTGCAGACCCCCTACTGGATAGTGTGCAATAAGAACCCACGCACACACACCCATGCTGCTGTTGGACTTTAGCCCCCACCCCATGATGTCCTCAAGATGCTGTCTGGGGCTGAGCTGGGGTTACAACTACTGTCAGGCCCTGCACCAGGCTGCCACCTGGGTGGGGGGGGGTTAGACACCATGGAAAGCCCCGTCCACCAAGACTCCCCATCCAATCCTTTCCAGCCCTCTCCAGCTGTAGGTCCTACACAAAAACAGCAAAGTGGGGGCTCTCAAGCAGGGTGTCACACAGGCTGTCATGGACTCAAAGAGAAGCAGGACTGGAAGTCATCTAGTGAGTCCAGAGGTCATCTAGTGAGTCCAGCCCCTGCCCAAGGCAGGATCAGCCCTATCAAACCATCCCGTACAATCCATCATCTAAACTCAGCTGAAGACTACCCTCAACCCTGATGCCACAGGGACCTACACCTTTCACAGGTAACGCAGGGGAACCACAGCAGCCCACACCCTGCCTCTATCAGTGTCAATATATGCTCAAGAGGTCCTGGGCAGAGGCAGTACCCTAGCAAGGAAGTTTGGCGCCTGGGGCAAGCCTGCAGCAGCAGCAAACTACCCTGGCCCTGTGTGCAGATTGAGGGGGGCCACACACTTCCCGCAGGAGTGCAGGCAGTGGTGGGAGCCGGCCTCCCTCTGTCCCTGCGCCCCCTGGATGCCCCACGGCTCTGCCCCATGCCCTGCTCCGTTTGGGCAGTGACTGTTGGCGCACCTCCGCTTCAGCGCCCGGGGCGGTCGCCCCGCTTGCTACAGTGCTGGGCAGAGGGCCACCCCCCCAGTCAGGGCCAATCTGACCCGGGGGTGAAATTCCGTCCTGGCCCCAAACGCAGGAGGGGCCGGCTCCCCCCGGGCTCTGCTCCCAGCAGGAGCTGGCGGCGCACCTTGAAGAGGGCCACCTGCAGGAAGTTGTAGGGCTCCCGCCG
>NW_005843329.1:154622-159162 GCF_000455745.1 Alligator sinensis | reverse complement strand
CCTGCGCTGCCTCCTGCGGCTCCCTGCCCCTTCGGGGCACTCCTGTGACCCTCGCCCTCCTCCTCTTCTCCTCTCACTTGTCCCAAGGGGTCCACTGTGACAGTGTCCCCCTTAAGGAAGGCTTCTAGTTCTACTTGCTGGGCCCTAGCCCCACGCTTCCCCCTGGCCTAATAAATCCAGCTGTGCTGCTCCCAGCTCCCAGCCCTCTCCAAGCCACGTGGCAAGGGGGGTTGTTTGACTCCAGCTCTGTGACTTGTCTGGAAATCTCTTTTCAGGCTGTCCTGGCTCCTGATCTCTGTGGGCCTGGGGCTGGCACAGCATCCCACCACCCCAAGGGAGCTGTGCCATCTCCATCTGTTCCAGGGAAAAAGCCCTCCTGTCTTGGGGCCTGGGCACATGGCCACAGTTAGGGTGATGTCAGGGAGGGGTATGCTGTGCTGCAGGCCTGGGGCTCTCTGGTGAGCTCTGGTTTACCACTAGGTAAAAGCCTGCATGTGAGCAGTCACAGAGAAGTACCTTGCAAGGCAGTAAAGCTCCAGCCACGTGGTTCATGTGCCAGATGCCCTCCATCTCTCCCCATTCCTGTGCATTTTTCTGTCCTTTTCCTCTCTGGCCACTGTAACTGGAGAGTGGCTTTGCAAGTGCCTGGGCCAACCCAGCTGCAATACTGTATGGGACAACAGGTCCCCATCACTTCCTCCTGCCCTTCTTGAATTGGCTTCCCTGACTGCACCCCAAGACTGACCATAGCCTGGCCTTGTTTAGCATCCCTAACTAGACTGATTTAGCATAGGATGAGATGCCCCTCTTGTCTCAATGAACCCAGATGCCTCATTTTATTTCGTCCCAATGCTGTTTAGGCTCATGTTGTTTTTGGATGTAAAGGCCTGTGTATCTTATTTCACAGTCCTTTGGAGCCAGTCAGTCCCCTCAGCCTGTGGAAGGCTTGGAACCAGTGCCCTCGAAATGAAAGGCACTGTCTCCTGTTTATTGGCAGACCCTGGTTCAAACCCTACATCTGGGAGTAAAGCCGAGGGAATGCTGTGTAGGGTGCATGTCTGCAGTGGGGATTCTGCAGTCTGTGGGTGAAGGTCAGCAGTTCACATGGATGAGCCAAGGCCTGAGAGGCCTCTGGTGTAAGGGTGTCAGTGATGTGACTTTCACTGGTTTGTAGAGTGGGTCTGGCACAAAGAGAGAGATTGGTTCTACGCAGGGTTAGGAAGCAGAAGCCTGCCCTCCTACTGTTAGCACCACTGCTGGAAAGAGCAGTAGTAGCAATGGGAATTCCAGCTGGACACAGAGTTACTCCTGAGACTGGCAGCAGAACTTTGCCTCTTGCTTTGTGAAAATCCTCCCTGGTACAGGACTCTGCCCCACTTCTTGCCCTGCACTGTTGCTATTAAGTATCTGCTGCCCACCACTTGGGCCAGCTGCCCTGTCCAGGTAGGTGTTGTGTGTTTCTTCCTGTCCCTCTCCCCAGCCTGGGAAGCTTCATTAAACATCTGATCAATCACTTTGTTTCCATGGAAACAAAACTATTATTAATGCATTATTTTAAAAACAGACACACAACTGACACTCCAAATATAGAATTTTAATACCATCCTCTGTCTGCCGTAGCTCCAGGAGTATTTCCTGTGATGGGGCAGAGCTAATGCAAGGGTGAGGCTAATGAGGGGGTGGAGTTAACAAGGGGGCGACAAAGCTGTGGTCCTGTTTATAACCTGAGAACAGGCACCGACTGCTAATGTCCATGGCTCCCTCCCATAGGCCTGTCACACTTCTTTGCCCCTACCAGGTCAGCATAAACCAAGGGCACCATTTCCTTTCTGTCAGCTGGAAACAGAGATGTGAACATAAATTATCTGTTAGGATCTGGGACTAGGGGAACGTTTAAAGTTATTTATTTAAAAATCCTGATGGCACTGAATGTCTCTGACACTGTCTCTTATAGTTTGGGATCCTGGAAGGCTTGTGCCTCACAGGCCCCAAGGGTCCTTTCATGTAGTGCCTGCTCTCCGTCCTGCAGATGCCAGGCTTCACTGCCAATCAGCAAACAGTGCTGTGCCCAGTCAGAGCCCTCCTCCTCCATGCCACCTCCCAGACAGTGGTGACTGTCATGGCGTGGCATTAGCTGGAGGCATGAGTGCCGTGGACTACAGGCAGGGGAGGGCTGTGGTGTCTCATCAATGAAGGTAGTGATCTCATCCCGGAAAAAGCAGGCGCTGGAGCCAGCCCCTCGGGGGCCCAGCCCCCCCTCCAGGAACTGCCGGAGTGTGGTCAGCTCATCTTCAGGGGGTCGCCGGCGGTGGTGGTAATCACGCAGTTCAGGAGGGAGGAATCCAGGACTGCCAGGTTTGCGGGGGGTGGAGATTCGGATGTCATCAGACGAGGACCATTTGTGAAGAAAAGATGGAGCAGAGCGGTGGGAGAAGATGTTTGTCTCATCATGGGACATTCTTCGGGAGATGGGGACCTGAATGAGGAACAAAGAGATGGCAGGTGAGAAGGGAAATGGTGGGAGGCTTGCCAAAACCAACAGAGAGTAAGCAAAGAGAGGGACAGAGGGCTATAGGGAGGACTAAATGAGTCATGCTGGGAGACCAGAACAGGATGACCCCTTTAACTCTACAATGGAGTTCCAGACAAGGGAATTTTTCACTGTTAGGTATGAGGCAGAAAGGGCTGGAGGGTGGTGCATCCATTGCAGTCCCTACAGCTCACCTGCAGGTAATGCACCTTGTCTTGAGGGAGCAGCATGTGGTGCATGGGCAGTAGCTTGACCTCTCTGGGGTCCCGTTTCACAGCTGCAGCTCCATTGGCATCAAATCGCACCTTGCAGATCCTGCCATCGCCATAATCCTCACAGGCACCATCTGGAATGAAGGAAAGAAGCAGTGCACTGTGCTGTCAGCCACCAGAGGCTTTTTACCAGAGTCCTTTTACCAGATGTCCACTCAGCATGGTTAGCTCCCTCTTGCATTGCCTCAGTTCTCAAAGTGTCCCACAGTTCCCCTCCTTGCCCTCTGGGTTTTCTCCTCCCTTCCCCTGCAGGACAACCCCTTCTTCCTAATGATCCCCTTCTCATGTGGCTGAGGGGGCAGGGCCAGCGCACCATAGTACAGCAAGGACCTGTTTGCCCTTCTCAAGGCTGGCTCTACCCTTGAAGCTCTTGCCACAAACACTGAGAGGCAAATGGCCCCTTAAATCACACTGCTGGGAAGCAAGCAAACTAACCTGCTAATTTGCCCTCCCCACCTCAGTCATTCTGTTCACCCTGTGCATCTCTGGTTCCAGCCTTGACACAAAGTTGTATTGCTGAAGCCTGAATTCCCAAATTCCTGCTTCCTGATGAAGCCTGTATTCCGCAGCTACAGCCTGAATTCTTCCTAACCCCCAGAAAGTGCTCTGCTCTCATCCCCAGTATTGCTCATTCCCTTGCTTAAGTGATGTTTCCCTTCCTACTGTACATCCCCAGGGCAGGATAAGGGAAGCAGCAGGGGCTTTGAGAGATACTCACTAGGGCTGTGCAAAGCTTCAGTCCCTGATCAATTTGGTGGATATTCAGCCCAATTCGTGCTGAATCTCTGAATCCAAATCAAATCAAAGGACCCTTTAATCTCTCCAAATTGAATCGGAACCCTCTGAATCAATTCGGAGAGATTTGGAAAAATTCGGTGATTCAGACATAGACACAGCTTTAAATATTTTTTCTACATACCTCAGCAGGTGGCTCATGAATGCTGCGATGCTGGGGCACATGGAGTGTCCCACAGGAGTGTGGGGGGCTCCCCAGCACTCTCGGCAGCAGATCCGGAAGTGGACCAGAAGCACAAACCAGTCCACTTCTGGGTCTGCCAGAGAGTGCACTGGAAGCCCCCGCCCCATGCCTTCCTAGCTCAGTGAATGATCCCTCCTGGGTTTGGGGGGGTACCCGGGGTCCCCCTGCAGCTGATCACCGAGCTGGGAGAGCATGGGGAAGTCCCCCCATGTGCTCCCCGGCGGACCTGGAAGTGGACCGGAATTACTTCCAGTCCATTTGCGGGTTCGCTGCCGAGCACATGGAGGGACCCCCCACACTCCTATGAGACGCTCGATCTGCCTCAGCATTGCAGCATTCACAAGCTGCGCCTGGTACCTCAAAGTATGTAGAAAAAACATTTAAAGCTGTGTCTGTGTCCAAATTACTGATTCTCCGAATTGGCATCGAATCTTCAGATTTGGATTCAGCTGAATTGAGTCAGGGACAGTGATCCAAATCAACAGATCAAATCACTGTCCCTGATTCGAGCCAAATCTGAATCAAATAGGGCCCACTTCGGACACCCCTAGTGCTCACCTTCATCTCCATCTTCCTCAGACATGATGGCCACACACTGCTCCCACACAGTGCGGAGGTCAGCCCGATACCGCTCACAGGACCAGATGAAGGAGGGCAGCAGCAGGGTCTGCACCATGGAGCACCAGAGTACAGCAAGGACCATCCAGGTGGGGGCAGTGTCATAGCGCAGGCTGAAAAAACTCACCACCTTGGGGTGGG
>NW_005843329.1:148360-154591 GCF_000455745.1 Alligator sinensis | reverse complement strand
GAAAGAGTGAACACAAAAGACGGAAACAAACACAAAGGATGGGTGAAAAGGGAAGGAGAGAGAGAATGAGAATTAGTTCTCCAGTCAAAAGATGACCAACTAGCAACAAATTTTCAAAATATTTGGTCTTGTGCCTTTATTTTTTTCTTTAAAAGTCTGGTTATATTTTATTTTCCAAATATCAGGGATGTTGAGTCTGGGCCGTCCTGGACTGACTAAATGGTTTTGCAGGTCAGAGAGCACTTGCTCTGAACTCTCACGCCATAATGGAAGATCTGTAACAGACGTCCTTTCTCTCAATACTAATTATGCACTGGAATTAAATAGGTGTAACCAAGAACACAGATTTTGAAACAGGGTAACGTGTGACTAAAGGTATCTTTTCTTAATTGCTTCTTTTCAGTGTTATGAACTTTACCACTACTTCCATTGTCCAGAGACCTGGATAGACAAGAGCTAAAATACAAATAGCAGTAAAATATTAAAAAAACCAACAACTTTTTGACCTTGTGTGTCTTGTTACACAGAAAAAAATAACAGACACATGTCATTGTTTTAACCTGTGAAAGTCATCTTCTAGGCACTAGGATAGTTTCTAGCCCAATCCCCTGTTCTTACTTCTAGCCCAGTTGTTTTAGCCATAGGGGCTTGCATTTTCCAGATTCTTTTTTTAAGTCTGAGAAAAAACAGTTTGGCTATTTTGAGAATAAGGCAAAAATATCCCTGCTGCAAGGTAAGAAACTTCTTGTGAAATACAGAAAACTTTTGGTTGGGTGGAGAGAGGGAAGAAGGAGGTTAGGTTAAATTACCTTATTTATCTGAAACAAGATGAGTTTGAATTTAAAAATGCCACCAATAATTAGATGCTATACATGGAAAATTATAAATTTATTACAACTTTTCCTGTATAGAATCTAATTATCGGAGGGCTGTCATAAATTTGCCTTTCCCACCACTGTGGCATGGCAACTAGCAGCATGGGGGCAGGCAGCCAGCCAGCCCCCCACCACCACCCAGTTCCTCTGCCCTATGAGTCTACCTGTCCCCCTTGCTACTTGTATCCCCCTGAGTCTGTGCTCCACCCCACCCCCCGCCCCAGCCTGTTCCCCCTGCTTCCTGCCACTGCTTACTCCGTATGTGGTGGCTTTAGCTCTGGCATCAGCCTGGAACACAAAGCACACGGCAGCTTCAGCCCCAGCCCCAGCCAGGCAGGAGAGCTGGAGCCAGAATTGGAACCAGAGCTGGAACCACAGCAGTTCTCCTACTACTGCATGGTCTCCCCTACACTTCTCCTGGGGCACACACCACATGATCTCCCCTACATTCACCTCCCCCATTGCACAGACCCCTCACACTCCCCGCTCTCTCTCCACTGCATCATCTCTCTCCTACCCCACAGTTTCCCCACACTTCTACCTCCCCTGTACTACACAATCTCCCTGCACTCTCTACCCCCACCACATGGTCTCCTCTGGTTTAGGGTCAGAGGTGAAGCTGAGGGCATAGAAACTACCTGCCTCAGACCATACTTGAGTCTCAGATGAGGTTTCTTTTCCCCAGTGCTGAACAGGGAAGAAAACTGCATCTTGGATTTGAGTGAATACAGTATATAACAAACTGCATGTGGAGCTACAGGAAACCAAGAGGTTTCCCCATTTCCTCTCCAGCTTCTTCTGACATACCAGAAGGATCCTTCTTGAGTATCTGCCTAAAGGCTTGTCTGTATCCTATCAAAGAGTCAGACCCAGGGAGGATGGGGCTCAGCACATCCTAATCATGTCTTGCCCACCAAAGTCCAGTAATGCACTGCAAACCCAGAGGTTTTCCAGTGAGGCTTCTCTGGCCTCCAAGGACCTGTACTCAGGCCTGCTAAAGAGCTAGGAGGAGCCTTGAGCAGCCTTGCTGGTGAATTTCCAGCTGTGGACTGTCAGTGGACTTGGGTGGACAAGGCATGCTCAGTCCAATCTTCCCAGGATATGCTGGTACTACAGTACAGACAAGCACTACAGCTCTCCAAAGAGTGCTGTTGGCAGGATGGGGAGGCTGGCTGAGTACCTGTACAGATCTGGGGACTTGTTGACTGCATTCTCCATCCTGTCTTGCCCCTCCCACACTGCTTCTTGATAAAGGGATTGGGAAGCAGATGTGGCGAAGGGACAGGCCACTCCTTACCAAGATGGGTACCCCGGTGAGTGTGTCATAGAGAAAGACAATTGCACTAATGAGGTTGGTCATTTGCATGGAGGTCTTGGCTGATTCAGAGCCATCCAGGGAGGACCTCCTCTTGCCCCTCACGTCCTCAACCACAATGGCTGGCACATTGAATGTATTGTGTCCTGAGGAAGAGCAGGAAGCAGTGGCTTCCTCTGCCCGTTGGTGATGGCACCGCTGGCGTCTTCGATGTGCCCACAGGGTCTGGTAAAAGGTGATGCCCACACACACCAAACCCATGACGATTCCTCCCAGGAGCAGGAGGCTGAAGCAGACACCAAAGCCCAGCCCAATCTTGCTGACAATGAACTGGCAGCCCCTGGCATAATAACGTTCACCGTTGTTGTGCCAGCCAATGGAGGGCAAGGTGGAAAGGATGAACGACACCATCCAGATGCCCATCACCGCGTGCAAAGCCTGCTTCTTGGCATTGCTTAGTCGATAGTTGACTGGCCACCTCACCATCCACATACGGTGGTAGGACAAGGAGGCAACGGTGAAGCAGGTGGCCAGAGCCAGGGTGTAGTATGTGGAGACAAAAACCTTGCAGATACTCTCGTTCCAGTCATAGTCAGAGGACTCACGCCGCAGCTGCACCACAGCGTAGGTGGTGAGGGGCACAGCCGCCATGAGGATGTGAGTTCCAGCAAGGAAGCAGAGCAGCAATTCCAAGGGCTTGTGCTTCTGCTGCTTAGCTGTGATGCTCAGAATGATCCAGGAGTTGGCCAACAGGGCTAGCATCCCACATGCCAGCCACCACAGCGAGTTGTTGTGCAGGGTGGACTCAGATGGGTCCCCCATGCTGCTGCCCCCACCACGCTGCATCATGTCTCCCACTTTGGAAGCTGAGGACAAGGCAGGAGGATCATGCACAGGGAGTCCACCAAGGATCCACCACTTCCCACCTCATCTGCTTCTAGTGGGAAACAAGGAGTAGGCACAGAAGGGGCCTCTGAGAGACATTGCCATGGGGGGGGAGGGAAGGGCAGGGCAGAAAGGGCAGAGCTCTCTTTTACTTTCTATCCCTCCTTTTCTGTCACTTCAAAATCTCTTCTTCCCTCTTTTGCTTCTTTGTTACCTGCTTTTTCACTCTTTGGACATGCCTTCCACTTTTTCTTTTTTTCCTTTGTTTCCCCCCCACTCCCTGTCTTACTGTCACTTGGTACTGTCCCTTGTTTCCTTATTCTCCTATTTTATTCCCTTCCCCTGTTCCTCTCTCAAGAATGGATGTTCCTTCCTCATGCTCCACCCACGTGCTCCTCTCTCAGTGAGACATGCACTTGGTTCCACTTTGTTCTGGGGTGAGCAAGGGCCATAAACTAAGCAAGCAGGTATCTCTGGGACTCAAATCTATCCAGGTATTTTTTATGGGATGCAGATATGTGGCAGATGGTTGGCTCCTGCAGCTCTGGTGTTACAGGGGTTTAGGGGCTAACAGGTGAGAGAGAATATGGTGGGAGTAGGATGAGTGTCCTAAGGTAAAGGTTGTGCTTGGCATCCATGCAGTGCACGGTCCCCACTCATCAAACACAACAGGCTTAGAGAGTTAATGTCCTTGTCCTGCCCCCTGGTCTGCCACAGCTGAAAATGGGCAGTCAGCACTGAACAGCACAGTGAAGAGATGAGAATCTTTTCTTTTTGTAGCCCACCAAGCACTCACGAGACAGTGCTCTTGCAGTTGCTCTGATGGTTCACTCTGCTTCTTTAAGCCCTCTTCTCATGCAAGGGATATCTAGCAAACAAGTGGGAAGGGATGATTCTTTTGCCAGGCTCCCTTGGAGATTCAGCTCTCAGATTCACTGCAGAAGAGAGAGAATTGCTACTTAAAATACTTCCATTTCCCCAATTCTCCAAGTTGTTCACACACAGAAATAAATCATTCTGATTTAAGCTGTATGGGGCTATCTCTGTGACTTCTGGAGCACTGTTCTTAACCTTTTTACACTTGAGGCACCATTCAGAAAATACCTGTTCTTAGTTTCCACTTGTTTTTTAACTAAAGAAAAATACTAGAGCAATTCTTTCATTGCAAAGAACTCAGAAAGACCACAACAGGTCAGAATATTTTTAACACCAGATTCCTATTTGAAATCCCTGGGTTTATCTTGTGCATCATGTTTGCAAACCTTACAGTGCTAACATTGTGTGGCATCCACTAGTACCCTTGAAAGGATCTTAAGGCACCCCAGGATGCCACAGCATTCTGGTTGAGAATCCCTGCTCTGGAGAGTTGGATGTCCTGATTCACTGCAATCCTGACCTGCAGCCTCCTTCAGTTCCAGTACTGTCTTCTTGCCACCCTTACCAGTTCTGCTGACATACCTCAGTCCTGAGCTGCTCCTTCTCCAAGCCCTGCTGTCCTGGGCTCTCCACATGCCTCAGTCCTGACCTACAGCCCCCACTTTATTCTACCAGCTATGGACTCTTTTGCACAAAGACCTAGAAAGCACCTTCAAAAACACCTAGAATTCAGACCTTTAAACCTTCTCCTCCCAGATGTCAAGCCTGCAGTCCCCAGAATTCTCTGGAGATGCACCTCTGTCTTAATTTAGGGCTCTGTCTCTTATCCCAGGCTTGGACTCCCCTTGCAAATCTCTGCTAATCCCCTTCCCTCAGTTGAAACTTGTATCCTCCCACCTCCCTTTTATTCCAGTTGTGGGTCCATACAGACAACTCTTCCAGTCCCCCTTCAGCCTGACTATAGGAAGTCATCCCCCCCCACATTTCTGCTGAGGCACCACGGTCCCAACTTATTCCAGTTCTGGACCCTCACACCCAGCTCTAGGAAAGCCCCTCATTCCTGACCTGCAGCCCTGACATCTGTCCCTTCCTGTCCTGTGTTCTCTGTGCAACTCTGCATCTGTCCCCTGTCCTGATCTCCATTGTCCTTTGCTGTTCAAGGCATGGGCTCTTCACACAGCTTTGACTGCCTCTCGCTCCTGCCCAGCAGCACTCCCCCCTGTCCTGCTATTTCAGTCTTTGGGTCTCAGTATTTCTCCACCAATGCCCCAGAATCTTAATCTACCTTCTGCTGTCCTATTCCACCCTTACATGTGCCCCACAGCTCTGAGGACCCATTTAAATCATGACCCATATACCCCCTTAAGTTCCAGTCATGGGGCAGTGTGCCCAGCCCAGCTGGTACTCTGAATCCTGACCTGCATCCCCTTGCCCCAGCAGATCTGGGCTTCTGATGCACAGCTGTCCTAATGCACCACAATTCTAATCCCTGGGCCCAGTCCTGAGCATGCTACATGGCTTTGCCAGCATCTTTCAGTCCTGACCCCTCCTCCCCTGCTCTCAGGTCCTGGCTCATCCACACTGCTTTCCCAATGGCCTTCAGCCCTTCTTTCTATCTGGCTCCCTGTGCTCTCACCCTCTGGTTTGCCACCTGAGGCCCTGCAACACATTTCACTTGGCTGAGGCAGGCAGTTCACCTGCCACAATGGCTTTAAAGGAATGCTCTGACCCAGTTGGCAATCTTTTCTCTGTATCGCCACACTCCCAGTTAGGCCTGTGGCCTCTGGAGACTGTAACGGAGCCAATGATCTTTAGTGACTGGTGAGGCAGATTTTTTTCTTGCAGTCTCTTCCACCACTGCTGACCTGCTGTCCCCTTGCTGTTATCCAGACCGGCTGGCAACCCTCCTACCTCCCTGCTGGCACTGGGCTGCTGCCCACTGTGCCCGGGGCCTTCCAGCAGCAGAGCCCTGCTCTCTCCACATGGATGCACCCTGCTCCCGGCAGCCAGCCACCCTGCCGGTGGGGAACTTCCAGCCCAGCCTGGCGGAGAGGAGAAACTCCTGGTCCAGTGACTCAGGGAAAGGCAGAGGAGGAAGGAAGATGGGCTGCGGAAAAAGAGCGAGCCTTGGAAGAAAACCCTGCAGACCCCTGATGGGGGGAGGGCGGGATGTGCCAAGGGGGCATCGTGCCACCTGCGGGACCCTGGGGAAGGCGCGGTCAGGAGGCGCGGGGCCTTCCCAGCAGCCTGGTCCTTGTGTGTGCCACAGAGGCCGGGGGG